>NC_056745.1:568308843-568423843 GCF_019279795.1 Protopterus annectens
TGTGGATCCCTAGTGATATCTGCATTGCTTACTGTACTTATTTCCTTGTTTCACTTGAAAGAAAGTTACTGTTTGTCACTTTTGCATTTAAGTTACCTGTAACACATTGCATTTAAGTTACCTGGCACTTGCTCACTAAAGCAATTATATAAGTCAGCACTAAAAAGTTAAAAGCACTACACCCTCACAAACTTCCCTTGAGTACCTTGTTCCCCATTGGCCCTTTTTTTCAATTATAAAGGAATTCCCAATACTATTCTAGCATGTCCAAAGGTCAGTTGTCAATCTCCTCTCCGGTCCAGCTGGTGAATCTGGGAATCTTGAGGCAATGTTACAACTGCCTCATGTACACAGACAACCCTCTCCTCCTCCCAACAAATTCCAACACATGTGAGAGATGCAACCATATAGCCAAACTGGAGGCTAAGCTCTCTCAACTCAGTACTGGCGTAACCAGTCAGGAGGAGAAGGAAACCACACTCACTACAATTCCAGTCTCACATAGACCTACCACGACAGCAAACCAAACACATAAACACACAAAAACATAGTCGGAGGCTCTAAATAAAAATCTGCCTAAGCAGCAGAGACCTCCAAAGCAGACACCCAAGCAACCGCTACCCCAAAACAAAACACGTGCAACACATAGCTCACAAAGCCAGTGTGCCGAACAGTCGCAGCCCTTAAGGCTAAACAACACACCTGATACACTTGTAATAGGTGACTCTATCATCAGGCACACTGATGTCCCGCTCACCAGGCTGAACAAGGAGAAGGTCATGGTGAGCTGCCTGTCGGGTGCTAGGATCCGCCACATAACACAAGCACTCAGGTCACTCCAAGGCAAGTACAAATATGACTCAGTCATTGTCCATGCTGGTGTGAATGACCTGAGACGTACCTCCCTGGACTACATGAAAAGAGACATAGAGGAGCTCTCTAAGCATGTAGCCCAGGCCGGTATGACCCTGACCTTGAGTAGCATCTTACCCTCACCAAGAATGATGCCACAATATGAAGACAAGATGATCAATTTCAACAATTGGCTTAAGTATTGGTGTCATTCAAAGGGGATCCAATGCCTGTCAGCCTGGTATGACATGCTTGACAAGCCACGATGCTTCGCTAGGGACGGCTTGCACCTGTCACCCCTGGGCTTTCGGATATTGGCAAAGGCTCTTGCTACCCCTATAGTGCCTTTTTTAGGCAAGGCTCAAAAGACAAACCCACCTCCATAGGTATCACAAGGGATAAGAAACTAAGAGTAATACTACTCAACGCCAGAAGTCTAAACCTCAAGATGCACGCACTCGAAACTCTCCTTAGCATGGAGAACATCGATATCTGTGCAGTAACAGAAACCTGGTTCAGGGCTCCGGAGAGCACCCCAGCACTACCAGGTAATACCTCATACCATGCTTTTCGGCCCCAAAACTTGGACCGAACCACAAAAGGAGGGGGAGTATCAATATTCGACAAAGATACCCACACCTCCAGGTTGGTGGCACAGCACGAAGCATCAGAGACTATCCATGTGCAACTAACAGTGGGTAAAACTGCCTTCCAGTTTATAGCCTGCTACAGACCACCCTCCCAAACCCAGGAACCACACTCGGCCTTCCTGAGAACACTGGAAAATATGAAGGTCTCTCCAAACACCATTATATTGGGCGACTTCAACTACCCAAACATAGACTGGGAGCATTACTCTAGCTCCAACACCCTAGCCCAAAGGTTCCTAGAATTTATAAACTCAAATGCTATGGAACAACTTATTACCACTCCCACAAGAGGGGAAAACATACTGGACCTGATCATCACCAACATGGGGACTCTATGCTCCAGACCAGAAGTGTATCCCTCACTGGTAATATCAGACCATAAACTAATCTCACTGGATATTCACATCCCGACCCCACCCCCTGCCCAGAAAACCACAGTGAAAAACTTCTCTAAAGCAAATTTCACACTCCTCAAAACCGAGGTGGAATCCTTCAAAGCCCCCGGGCCTGTGGAAAATACGGCCCAGACCACAGAATCCTTTATAAACGCATTCTATGAACACCTTCAGGAATGCATGGATCATGCAATCCCAAATAAAACCAGGACCCAATCCTCCAAAGGCAGACGTCCTGTCTGGTGGACCCCAGCCATAAACAAACTATACAATAGAAGGAGGAAGCTACTACATGATAGAGCAAAATCCCAAAAAGGGAAGGCATCTCTGATCAGTATTAGCAAAAAACTACGGGCACTCATAAAATCGTCTAAGGCCAGCTTCGAGAGAAAAATTGCACAGGACACTAAGGATAATCACAAGGCTTTCTTTAGTTATGTTAGGAACCTGGGTGGGAATTCCCAGATATGCTCAGAATTAGTCCAAAATGACAAAAAATACACCAAACCCACAGACATTGCCAACATCCTAGCTGACAGGTTCAGTGCAAACTTCTCCCCCCCTCCCCACCAGAAGGGCAGATATCTATCCCAGCAGAGTGCTGCCCCCCTGACATCTCAGATGCTCAGGTAAGAGCCGCCCTCCCCAAAGCAAAAAACACAGCATCAATGGGACCAGACAGTGTCCCGGGCTGTGTCCTACATGAACTCCAAGAAGAGCTAAACCCAAACATAAAACTACTGTTCAATCTCAGCCTTACTACAGGATATGCACCCAAAGAGTGGGGTACAGCAACAGTGGTCCCTCTCCACAAAGGTGATGCCTCAACGGATCCTGGAAACTATCGCCCCATAAGCCTGACTAGCTTGATCTGCAAAGCTATGGAAAGGATCATCATGGACCTCATAAATAAAGATATTGGGGACCTACAGACACTGGATCCTACCCAGTTCAGCTTTGTTAAGGGCAGATCCTGCCTCTTAAACCTGGTTAATTTCTTTGAAACAGTCACCAAGGCCATTGACGAGGGGAAGGTGGTCCACACAGCCTACCTGGACCTCACAAAAGCCTTCGATACAATACCCCACTCAGGCATTATAAGGCCCCAGCTTAAATATAAATCCCTATGTCACTAGATGAGTTGCAAACTGGCTCAAGGACAGAACCCACATGGTTAGAATTGCTGGAGCCATGTTAGTGGCGTCCCACAAGGCTCAGTCCTGGGACCGCTCTTGTTCTGTATATATTTCTCGGAGGTACAGGCCAACACGGAAGGACTGTGGCTGACCAAGTTCACAGATGACTGCAAACTGGGCACCATAATCGACTCTCCAGCCGACACAAGCATCCTTCAAAAGGGCCTCATAGAAACAGACAACTGGTGCCAGAGCCATGGCCTCAAGCTAAATGCCAAAAAGTGTATAGTCATCCCCTTTGGCAAAAACAAAGTGCCCACAAATTACCACATAGGTGGTAATCCATTAAGTACAGAAGAAGTAATTAGGGACCTGGGGACCCAAGTTGATAGCAATCTCTCATTTGACAACCACGTGGCCAAAGTGGTTAGAAAAACATTTTATATATCCCACCTAATCATGAAGGGATTCACATCTAGATCAGGGGAGGTCATCGTGCCTCTTTACTCATCCCTCATCAGGCCCATAATTGAGTACAATGCCCCTTTTGGGATGTACCTTACCAGACACCTGCAGCAACTGGAAAGACCCCAAAAGTACCTCACCAAGAGGATCAAAGGGCTCAAACAGATGCAATATGCTGCCCGGTTAAAGAAACTCCAGCTCTACTCAGTGGCATACCGCCTGCTCAGAGGTGATGTGTGCCTGACGTATAAAGCCATGTCCAACCTGGAATTAATGGACATGCTGCACCTCGGAAAATCCAAATCCCATCGAGCCACGCGCTCGAGAGACTTGAACCTCAGCACTGAAATAAATAGGACATGCTGGAGGGACAGATTCATAACCCAGAGACTCCCCTCACTCTGGAATAAAATCCCAGTCCAGGTTAGGCAGAGTCCCTCATTGACTCTCTTCAAGAGGAATCTTGATGAGTGGATGGGAGATCGTAGGTTTACCCCAGGTATCACTTCTGTGTCACTGTTAGACAGAGGCACAGTATACTAACCTCGAAAAAGGGCATAGCAAAATTAATTTAAAATGGGTGGCGAAAGCCAAACACACTCTGGCTAGGCTTATAAATGCCCTAGGGCAGATAGCCTAGTATGAACCTATGAACCTATAAGAAATATTTTGCCCCATTTATCAGTTTCACATTTCCTTCCTTTCTTATACTTTCCATATGATATCATATCCATATTTATATTTCTACATCCTTCCCATTTATATTAATTTTTAAACTTTCTCCAGATTTTTTCGTTCTTTTACCCATCAAAAATCAGTGCTGTGTTGTTTCTTCCTGATTACATTCATTATGTTCCCTTTCTTCAGTTACTTTATAGTTCATTTTCCCCTTTATTGGTAATCATACCTCTCAACCTGGAAACATCGAAAATCTGGACAAAGGCCCATGAAAAGTAAGTACAACTGGCCAGAAATTGGGACACTGGTTAACATAATATTTGCAAACATAATCATGTAGCCCTGCCCACTCCAGTGGAATTGTGGGATACCACCATGGAGATTAAAGTCACTAAATAATAAATAATTGGAAGAAACTTGAATTTCAGATTTCCTATCCCTCTGAAAATACATAATAATGCAAAACCTGTTATTCTAGCGACTATCTGGGTTTACAAGAGCAATATTTAAAATCTGTCCCTCACTATTTTTGGGCTTTTGTCCCACCATTATTGTTGGCTTTGTTCAGATTTCTTGCTTTGAGAGATATGACTTCAACTAAGAAGCTTGTGGCATTGTTATTAATTGCTTTCACACATAGTGTTATTTTGCCGAGTTGATATGGTTCAACATTATGTATAATGGGTGTTAAAAAATATTAACATCGATGTCCAACCCTTTCAGTGTGGGTCAGAAATGTTTTAAGACTCAAAATGAGGAACAGTCCTTATAAAGAGACACAGATGAGAGGTGTGTTTTTGTGTCTCTTTTGCACATAAGAAACATGAACGTAATAAATATAACAATGATAAATTAATACTAAGCTAGGATAACAGAAAAAAGCAGCCAGCATTACAAAAAAAAGTGATAACACGTCAAACTTTAAGAGCTTCTCCAATAAAACACCTGTATGCAATGTCGAAAGACTGTCATCCTTAAAAGTATACAGAACTGTGGGTCGTGGTTAGGACACACACAGACAGTATGTACATATGCTAATACTCTCAAAGGCAAAACGATTGTGTGATAGATATTACCATTACAAATAAAGGGAATGAAAAAGGAAAAGACAGTGACTCTCTCCACATTTCATTGATTCCATTTACTCAAATGCAGGAATACTGGATTTAGGAATAACTTTTGTGCGAAAAAATTGTACATAATAACGTAGAGAAAATTATTCTGCTGCTGCAGTTTTAAGTCCGAGCACAGCATCAAACGTGGAAATTCATCACCCTTTCTTCACACAGTGGCTGTCAAGCATCCAACTGTCCAGTATGTATAAAAACACGGACTGGCTGAAAAATGAACGATTCATTTTTCAGCCAGTCCGTGTTTTTTATACATATTGGTCTTTTGGGTTTAGTTGTTTCGTTTGGGCTCTTATTGTCTAAGCATCCAACTGTCACTGAACTCTTCAGTGTCCATGACAGCCTACCCCCTCATCCACATTCTTTTCAACCTCCTATGCGAGCTGAACAACCAGTTTGCTGCCTTGCCTGGACTGTTATTTTCACAGTTTACACCACTGTATCTGTGCCTCCAGTTAGTATATCTCAAACAGAAAAGGCATTCCACACACAGTGCGCCCGGCCCACAACCCCAACAGGGGAATCTGCAAAAACATGCTCACAGTAACAGCAAGGAGGAATGAACATGCACCAGCTGCAGCTCTGTTCTTAAAAGTGTTAGCGTCTTAAGAACCCAGCATTTCCAACACATTTTCATAGTGGATCTTACCTGACCTGGCTGTGGGCCACATATGTATAATTGGTGGTGCTTTACTAGCCTGTAACAGTTCCCCTCTTCCTGTTTGCCCTATCAACAAATGTATCCACAGCAGCTGTCAGCAGGGCCACCATGAATAAGCAGCTAAGTTTTCCAGCTCCTAAATAATCCTTCTATGCACCTGTGACTATAGCACGGATTGTCAGTGTCTAGATAAAGTGAGACTTGCCCAGTCCCACAAGCTGCCCACAAGTTTTTTATTATTAGTATTTTTTTATTTTTTTGAATCTCCCATGCATGCCATGTCTCTAACAGTCAGACAGGGAGTCAGACACTGCCTCGCAAAGCTGATAACATCACACACGCCCCTCTACCCTGGCAATGTGTGGTGATGTCAGCCATAAATTTAAAGCTATACATATATAGTAAAAAAAAAAAAAAATCAGGAATTAAAGGGACCAATTGCGAATTCATGGCACCCCATTATTTTGCCCTCAAAACCAGTAAATACCGAGCAATTCGGTATGGTTGAGAGGTATGCTGGTAATCTGTTAAGCAAAATACTTCATAAAAATCCCCTACCTCATAATACATTTTGTACCTTTGCCTTTATTTTTTACAGCACTTTACATCTTCTTTTAAACCTCTCCAAGGATATACCAAATTATATTTTTTCATAATCATATTTTACCATTAATTTTGATTTCCATCTGCTTCATTAAGTTTTAACTTCCATAACTTCACTTTATTTTCATACTCTTTCCCTTCTGTCGTTTCCTGTTTGTCACTTCTTTCATGCTTTGCCATATTTCACATATAACATTTTCCTTACATTTTAGCTTCTCCTTTACATTCTTTATTACCAAAAGCAAATGCATATATGCTAAATAAGCCAAACATACTGCAGAATTTTTTAAATTTAAACCTTCATCTTCTCTTTTTATTATAATTATCCCTCTTTTAACTGAGTTCAATCTCAATACCCAAATAACAATGAAAAATACGTATAATAATAATTCTTTCTGCATTTTTCTGGAGACGTATAATCCTTGCAAGTAAACTAGCTTTCACAGTATATATAACACATACATCTTTTTCTTAAAAGACAATTGAAAACCATTCTACCATCCCACTAATCTCTTACTTTCCTCCATTATTTCTTTCCCTTGTTTTTCTTGTTAGAATAATATATACCCTTCATTTTTTTTTAATTTACCAAAGCCCTTATTCTTCATTTTATTTTACTTTTATCCAGCTTTTTTAATAATTATTCATTTTCAGCCAAATTCCATAAACCTCATTCATAGCAACCTCATTCATAAACTGAGGCCTGAGATGTGGTAGTTCAGATGGCTGTAAAAGATACCACAGCATCTATCGAAAAGAGTCAGGGAAGATCCCTGATGCCCGGCCAAATTTCTCCTATTTAGTATGAATACTACCTCAGGTCTCCCCTGAAAAAAAAACAATGGCAAAGTAGGACTAATGTGGTCAGCAAAGTATAAAAAAAAAAAAATAAAATAAATAATTTGTTTTTAGCAACGATAAACACATTATCTGCAAATGACAGGAATGTTGATATTACAGTTAATTTTCCCTTCTCTGATTTTACTTCTTTCAGTTCATAAGAATGTTTGTATTACTGCATTCAAAACAAAACAACACATTCAAGAGATATCTTTAACTCCTCCACTGATTCTTATTATTTTTTTATTTTTTACCATCCATCCATTTGCCATAATTTCCATTCTTTTTATTACATTCATTACTTTCTCCTGATTATTGTATGCCTATGTGACACTGCCAGCCCAGCTATCTGGAATTTTGTAAATAATCCTGTGTCATTCGTGAATATTAATGTGATTCATATGCTTGTCTTACAAATGTAAGAAAACTGTATGTTATGTGTATATTAAACTATTGGTTCAGAAGTGTGTGCTGAACTGCATGTTATGTACTGAGCTTTAAGAATGTAACCATAGTGTACCCTACTGGAAGAGAACAGAATGCTTTATGATTGCGTTTATCTCACAGTTTCACTGAAGGAGGTAGGATGTATAGAGCTAGAAGTTTCTTTCTATTGTCTTGAAACATAAATAATTACTAGGTTTAAAATGTAAAGTGTTTTTATTGCACTGTGACTTCCTAGAAGCTGCACTTCTGAGAGATATGTACTTCTCTCACAGAGATGCAAAGAATTCTTATTTTCTGTTAGCCTGGGAACTGAAGGCAGGTAACAAAGAGTGATGTCATCCAATGCTGACCCAGCAGTAATGCTTGATAGTAATTTAAGAACTCTCTGAGAGACAGACTTTGCATTTTGTATTTGTCTTTGGACCTGGTAACATCCTCTCATCAACACTTGCCTTGATAATAGTAAGTAACTAGATTACAGTAATTTCTCTTAGAGATAGATAGGAATATATTAAAGATTAGTTTAGATGTTTTCTGTATTTATTTGAGACTGTCCAGCAATGTTGTTTTAAAATATTTCCTGTGATTCTGAACTCTGTAGTTACTGTGCTGAATTATTGAATATTGTCTTGTTATTTTAGTACTTATTATTACATATATTTAAACTTTTTAATTGTGGTTGGTTTGTTTAGAGATGTTTAAGCTCTTAGAGTACTTGCATATGTATTTGGTGACACTGTACAGGCCACTCCTAAATGGCCATGGCCTTGGTCACACTTGCCATTTGGATAATAGTAACATCACACAGCAGGATTGGTCACCCTTTGGGAAGGGTCTTATAGTAGCTGATAAAGAGCTGGTTGGTGGCAGTGATAACTACCTTTTAGTCTGAGCAGAAGGTGGCAGAGCTAGTAAATCTGTGCCAGCCTTTCCCAGGAGTGTGTGTGTGTTTGTATATAAATCAGATCTCAAAGTGTGTGTGTCAGCTACTTGGGCAGGGGCACAAAGCACTGGTTGGACAGAAAGGGTGCTGGAGGTTTTGGCTTGACAGGTCGGCTGAGATCTTAACTGTATAGCTATGCCAGTGGGAAGTCTTATTGTGGATTTGGAGAAAGAGGGAGAAACCATCCCCAGACTGACTGTGATCTCTGTGTGCTCTTAAGGGAAATTGTACTTTACTGTGTGTGTGTACTTGTCATCCTCCCAATGTGTACATCCCTCACTAGTGCTAGTGGTGAGGATTGAGGCTTCTTGATTACTGGACCAGTGCAGGGGCATCACAGCCTCTAATATCTTCTACATTGCCCCATGACTCACCATTTCAAATATTTTTAGTGCATCACATGCTCATAGTTTCATAGGTACTTAATAGTCTAGTGATTTGTGAGGATCACATTAGAATACAAGCATTACATTCCCAAAGTAGTTTTTTTAGCCCTAATATTTTCTGTATGAATAACGCAGAGCATGCAGAACAAGAATATTCTGGGATATTACTTGTTGCCCCTTTCTAAAAGTGATGTGGGTGCTAAGCTAGAGGTAAGCTTATGGTTTTCCATCCGGTCATTGAAATTTTGTTTAAACAGAGTAAGACAAGTACTTTTCTATATGTGAACTGTTCTGCAGGAGCAGTATTCTCTGTGATATGTATCTGTCCCTATGTGGACTGTTCTGTAAAATCAGTATTCTCTGTGATATGTATATGTCCATATGTGGACTGTTCTGTAGGATCAGTATTCTCTGTGATATGTGTCCGTCCTTATGTGGACTGTTCTGTAGGAGCAGTATTCTCTGTGATATGTATCCGTCCTTATGTGGACTATTCTGTAGGAGCAATATTCTTTGTGATATGTAGCTATCCTTATGTGGACTGTTCTGTAGGAGCAGTATTCTCTGTGATATGTAATATGTCCCTGTCTGGACTGTTATGTAGGATTAGTATTCTCTGTGATATGTATCCGTCCTTATGTGGACTGTTCTGTAGGAGCAATATTCTCTGTGATATGTATCTATCCCTATGTGGACTGTTCTGTAGGATCAGTATTCTCTGTGATATCTATCTATCCCTCCAACATTTCTTTTTTATGTTGCAAAGGAGATTGAGATCTCTTGAATTGGTGTTCATGCTACCACTGGACTTGAAAATGTGTAACACATCTGACAGCTAAGGCCTGTTGAAGATCTATGCATGAGGTAGAAGTCACCTCTTAGCAGCCTGTATGATATTGAAAAGAAGGAGATGATTACATATTTTTATGATTTAGGCCCTTGACTTTTTTTTAGTGAGAAAGTGTTGCAGTTGTTCCACTTATGCTACGTGTTTGGACAGGTACATACTGAAAGAGGCATTGTATTCAATGACTGGTTTAATGAGAGCTGAGACCAGGGGAATGATTACATTCCTGGACCTGGAGGCCATACCTTTAGATATAAGCCGTGTGCTAAAAAAGGAATTCCATACAATATTGGATATCTGATGATCGGAGGACAATTCATTGTTAAAATAGGTTCCCAGATCCCCGACTGTGGAATAAACTTTCAGGCGTATGTTGCTAATGTGGTAGTTACCAGGATAGTATTTCTTTTCAACGCCACCAGCCAAGTATACCCCAACTCCTCACACTAAACTCGACTGGACTAACTTTCTTGTTCAGTCCTCCAGGCCGTCAACTTTCTGATTTCTCTTCTAGTATTGGCTCTATCATGTCACTCCAGCTCATATCATCTCCATCATCCAGCTCATCTCTCTCCAATATCTCAGTCAATAATGGTTCTACGAGCCCTTCTCCATGCAGTTCTGTAACTATTGCAACCTCTCATTTAGATAAATGCATTACAGAATTTTCATTCATTTCATTGTCCATCATGCACTGCTTCTTCTATGTCATGTTAGTTTTTCCTTGAATTACAACAGCCCTTCAGCAAGATCTTGTATTCTAAAAGAGATACGGAAGCTCCCTGTGCTCCAGCCAAATTTCTTCTGTCAGTAGAAGTAACATGATCAACAAAGAATAAATAAATGAATGAATGAATGAATGAATCAATGAATGAATGAATGAATTATAAAAGTAAAAGTTTAAGAAAGTTATTTGATAATTCATTCATTTTAATTTAGTAAAAATTCCTTCTGAGGAGGGAGCTGAATGAGGATCTAGGCAGTATAGGACTTTAGCTGGGCAAGTAATGCTGGTACCTAAAAAAGTAGTAACATGAAAATGGAAATTAGCACACCTAGCATAACAGAGAGATATGGTCTGATGAAGGAAATGAAAAATACAAAGTTGAATACTATATTTCAGAAGAACAGTACATTTTAAGGAATAAATGGTAAATATTGTCCCAAATAATAAGTACAGAAGATGAGTAAAGCAATAAATAGTGAAAACCAGATGACAGGAGCTGGCTGGGAAACCAAGCCAGGCCATTTGGAGAAGGGATAATAATAACTGAGGAAAGATAGTGACAACTTATGAGAAACATGATGGATTAAACCCTTGATTGTAACAAAAGTTGAGGAGAAGTGTTATCACCTGTTCTATTAAAGATGCAAATGTATATCGGAATATTGAGTCATTCTCAAGAATATAATCCCTAGTACTGGGTTGAGTTCAGGTGTCCAGTTAGGCTTAATGTTTGATTCTTAAAATTAAGTGGTAAGACATGAATTAATGCTAGGAAGAAAAAAAGCAAGTGAAACATAACGTGAGGATTACTTAATGGATGTAATATTTTTGTTTTGGATCTGTTAAAGTTGAATGTTGCTTTTTTCAGATAAAAAAAGTATGAATAAAACGAAAATGTAGGTAGGTGGTAGTAAGTAGATAGATAAGTAAACAGATATATAGGCAGATAGATAACTTGAAGGAAGAAGGTTTGATAGCAAGGAAACTTTATAAATGCAACAGAGTAACATAGCTGAAAATCTATAAAGAAAGGCTAATCTTTGATTTCATACATTATTGTTCTAAATTCATGAGCACATGAATGAGAAAACAGCAGGTAGAGTGAGCTGTTGGACATACTGGCGGTTAGGTAGTGTATGCATGGAAGGAAAAATAATATGCAGGTTGTAAGGAATAGTAAAATCCTGCCCAACAAGCCACACACATTGTTAGTTTCTTAAAGAAGCTGAAAAGGAGTACAAAAAAGTAAGGAAATGAGGATAGCAAATAAAGGAACATACATGAGGAACACAGTAATGAAAGAAGATTGGAGGAAGGTAGGTAGGGAAGTTTTTCTTTTGTGTGGCTAAATGATTCATTTGATTTGTTTATGACCAATGATCATTTTTAATCACCATATTTTAATTGCATTTTAACAGCATTTCTGTATTTATATATTTTTATAATTTGTAGTATTTATCTTAAATTTTGTCAATAGTTCATGTAGAATTTTTTCTAATGGAGAGAGGTTTATTGAGGACTTAGTTCAGGTCAGGTATACCACACTCAGTGTTGTATTAATGGAACATGATCTAGTAAATGAACAGTAAGAGTTATTCAGGTATTGGCTGGATTTTTATATGTATGGTTTTTTATATTTATGTTTTTTTTATGGTTTTTTATAACACATTCTTATGATATGTATATACACATGAAGCCAGTGGTTTGTTTAATTTCAGTTTTTAACTACAATTTAACTACAATAACAATTATTAGAAATAACACTGTATCTTAAAACATTCCATGGGTTTTAGTAACCAAAAAGCACTTTGCACTTTAAATGTTAATTAATGTACTAATTACAAGCAATTAATTGTTTAATTGGAATTTCATGATAGTATTTAAACTGTTCCACATCCTTCAAAATAGTATCTTGATAAAGCCTGATATTTATCAGGCGAAAGCGCTTGATCGATTGTACGTTTTTAAGTTTGTTTAGCATCGAATAAAAATTGTATCTGTGGATTATTTGGCTGTTTCGACTTGTCATGGTGTATTTTTACTAGACTTTTTGGATTGATTTTGTTTCTTCGTATATAGGGGGTGTCCAACCTTTTTGCTTGCTGGGGCCGCATTGAGTGAACAGAAATGGTCTTGGGGCCACATATAAAATATATCATATAGTTAACTCTTTCGTTGCTCGGGAAGACCACAGTTGACCTCCTGGCTGTACTGTAGGTGCATTTAAACTAGACGTGTCCAACCTGCAGCCCGTGGGCCACATGCGGCCCTCAGAGCTCTTCCATGCAGCCCTCAACCTCTAACTGCAACATCGATGTACGCATGCCACAAAACACTTTTTTTGTTGTGTGTTTTTCGCTCCCGTGACCTATAACGCTAATGTCGGTGTGCACATGCACCAAAGCACCCTTCTAGTTTTGTTTTTGAGCCAAAAAAGGGTCAGTGTGTTTATGCTATTATTTTGCGCCGAACAATCAGTGTGTGTGTGTGTTCTCGCTGAAGAGGGACTCATGTATGGATTTACTGCTGTTGCCTTTGAAAGGGACAGCAATTACCTGTGTTAATAGGTAAGTAAGGAGTGAGTGACTGCATGCATGAAAGCAGAATTGTGTGCATGAAAGTAGAAGAAGAGTGTGTGTGTGTATATGTGTGTATATGTGTGCATGACAGAGAGAGAGAGAGAGAGACGCATGCACAAAGAGGCTAACAATGATCAGTCTACCTACCAAACACAAACAAGTTAGCTCACAAATATATCATACATTAAGAGTACATGTTCATTAAATTGCAGCTTTCCTGACAGGGAGAGTGTTGTATTGAACATGAACTCATACCTCTTAACTGTATGGATTTTCAAAGAATGTCTGGATTTTTGCCTCATCTTCCAATTTGTGTCTTTTGCTTAGGAAATAAAAGTAGTCATTCAAGGTAATGCAGTTCCAGGGAGTAAGAACGAAACAGCAGCCTAAGGTTAATGGGTCAGTAGTGGACTGACTATGTGGGACTGTAGCATATAAAGTTGTATTGTTTTTTCAGACAAACAAAAAAGCACCTAGTACTGTTTTTTCATTGGTGGGTTCTAAGCAGTGGACAACAGTAAGCATAGCTTTGGCGGATCATCAATACTGGCAAATCAAGTAGGCACAATCACAATGTCGTATTTTAAATGTTGAGGATTTTAATGTGTATGTGTGTGCTTATGTGTTGGGAGCGCTGCAACAGTAGATGATGATAAAGACAGAGACTTACGGACTGTGGAGAATATGTTTCTTTGTTTCAAAACCTAATACTTGGGTACGCATGCCAGAAGTAGATTTTTTAAGACATAGCTTCTTGCCATTTACAGTGGATGGATATTTACATTTAATGGACAACGTACTAGCATGGGCCTGTGGGGTTCTGAAGGATGCCAAGTCTACCACTGCCAATGTCTTGTAAAGTGACCCGGAAATGGATATTGGGATGTTACTGAAAAAAATTAGTAAGTGGGCTTAGAAATATAGTTTAATTAAACAAAGTGTACTTTCAATTTACAGGCCATAATTTAATTTATTTCAGGTAGTCCAGATACTGGTAGATTGTATACCATTAGACTTAATTAGGGAGAGCTGTAATTTTGGGGAAACAAGCAGCCCTAGTTTCAATGAAAGCTCTGTGGTTGCTTGCAGGTAGGAAGTTGCAGGATGTTGATGCAATGTGTTTTATTTATTATTTTTAATGCATCTGTCATTTCAAAGCATGGTTTTCTTTGATGCAAAAGAAGGCAGGACTGAATGAGCCATATAATGTTTAACTGACAATAATGGGATAGAAAGATTATAAGTGATGTATAATGTTTGCAGCTACAATTGTTTCAATGGTGTCTGTGATGCATAACTATTTTTGGGCCTGTGTCCCACTTTTATTTTTTGCTTTGTCCAGATTTATTGTTCTAAGGCTGAGAGGTATGGTTCCATACTAAATCAGAAGATGTATTTACCTTGGAAGACTTTTCGGCATAATTATGAAAAACAGAGCCTTTTTAATATCTCTGCTTATTTCCAATATCAACTGCCATGTAACCTTGCAAATAACCTTCTTATTAAGCTACTTTACTTCTTTTGGAAATGACAGGTATGATTCATCTGTTCAGACATAAGCATAGAGTGCTAATGTGACTTTGATTTCTTGCAGCAGTCTGTGGTTTACATAATCACAACAACTTTTCTGTGTTTCTGGGTGTGTAATCAATTTAGCAGTTTTAAAGATGTTTTCCAAAAATAAATAAATATATAATAAATAAATAATCCTCTCTACACTTTGAGCTATTGACAAAGTCTGGGAATTTGTTTTTTTCAAAAGCGAAGGTCAGCATTACAGCTCAGTAAACTGTCAGTCTGTGAGTAACTTCTGCACAAATTAAAATGTCTGAATGTCAAATGGCTTTAGATTGGAGAGAAGTTTATTTTTATTTATTTTTTTTATTTTACATATACCGGGAAAGTCCGACTGGATACAGGTCCATTTTCAGCGGGGGCCCGGGGAGAAAAGCTCCAAAAATAACACAAAAACAATATAATACAATACATGAGAGAGAGACAGCAAATTATGGATGTAGTACTCATACAATATGGCAGAGATTACATCTCGTAACAGTGAGAATCATTGAGGTACAAATAAACTTAAAAACATTTTTTTTTAGAGTTATAATTACAGCAAGGCAAATATCAATGAGTAAAGTTTTTAGGAGAAAGCTGTTTGTACATAGCTGAAGCTCTGAAACAATCTTTTGGTATAGATTAACCTGGGGATTGACAAATTATATGTTTACACCAGTATGTAGCATTATAGTTTATGGTTTTCTTATTGATTTACTTTTTGCCGAGCAGTTGTTTGTTGATTTATTGATGGTCCTTTTGGTGGTGGGAAATTACATGGATGAATCCATCTCTACCATGATTTTTTTTTTCAGATATTTTGACTTCCAGACAATTTCATTCAGTGAGTGGGTGTCGTGATTACTGAGGTTGCCTATTTTACAAGTAGGGGCTTGTGTGTGTGTGTGTGTGTGTGTGTGTGTGTGTGTGTGTGTGTGTGTGTGTGTGTGTGTGTGTGTGTGTGTGTGTGTGTGTGTGTGTGTGTGTGTGTGTGTGTGTGTGTGTGTGTGTGTGTGTGTGTGTGTGGCCACGGTGGTGCAGCGGTTAGCGTTGCCACCTCACAGCAAGAGGTTCTCTGGGTCGATCCTCAATTGGGGTGCCTTCTGTGCAAAGTCTGCATGTCCTCCCTGTGGTCAGGTGGGTTTCCTCCGGGTGCTCCGGTTTTCTCCCACATCCCAAAGACATGCTGTAGGTGGATTGGACACACTAAATTGGCCCTAGGTGTGAGTGTGTGCATGTGTGTGCCTTCTGTGGCAGGTTGGGCGCCGGGCTGGCAACTCAATATCGTAAAACTCAACTGCCAATCATGTGCGGACGGTGATCCGCTGTGGTGACCCCTAACTGGGAAAAAGCCGAAAGAAAAAGAAGACTGAATATAATTTTGCAAATGGAATTCTTAGTTAAACATGCCCCTCTTCTTGGGCAACTAGACTTGAGTAACCAATATTAGATCTTAGCCATTCAGCTGGGAAATGTTAGTATGTGGATTTTCCATCTGGTTTGATGAAGGCTATGCTACTTACCCAAGGACTACATTTATGGTTATCCATCCAGCCATCGTGTTGCTGAACTACATTGTTTGATAACGAGAGGAGCTTTTTACAGAAGTTGAAGGTTTTTGCGTCAAGAACCTGTACATAAAAAGTGGCTTGTTTATGTTGCAGTGAAGGCTGTGGTCTTTGTAGTGAGCATTTTAAGTATAACCAATATTTCTGAGGTAGAGGAAGTCTCTTAAGGCAGGATCTTTCTTAGCCTGGAAAGCAAGCCAATGATGACATTTATAGGGGCCAGTGAGAGACAGAGGAAAGCAAGAAGCTTTTTATACTGTTTGGATAACTAAGTGAACTTAGTCCTTTGACCTTTTTTGTCAGAAATGGTTGTAGTCTTTCAATGCCAAAAGGAGCATTGTACTCAATAATGGCTCTTGTAAAGAAAGAATACAGGGATGTTATGACCTCCTTGTTCCTGGATGAGATACCCTTACAAATGAAGTGGGCCATGTAAAAAACTTTCCTTACAATGGAGACAACGTGGTGGTCAAAAGTCAGGTTTGTATCAACCTGGGTGCCCAAGTACCATATGACTGCATGGTTACAACATTGTTATTAATGTGATAATTTGTGGGGACATCACACTCCTCAAAGGGGATGATGATGCATTTTTTGGCATTTAGCTTGAGGCCATATTTCTGGCACCAGAGTTTTGTTTGGGTGAGACCCTATTGTAGCTTATTCAGAATTGTTTTATTAAGTCAGTAATGTGAATTATTTACTTTATTGCAATTTTGTTGGGTTATTTTTGTGGATTATAGTACTGTAGGACTGCTGATGTTGACATTTTATGTAGCTGGACTGCTGGAATGGTATTTCCAGTGAGAAATGCTAGTGCTGTAGTGAATATGTTTATTTGTAAAAAAAAACAAAAAAAAAGAATATATATACATATATATGCATATATATATATATATATATATATATATATATATATATGTATAAAGATATAGATATAGATGTATATAGATATATAAATGACCCGTGGTAGTGGTGCTGCGGTAGCGTTATCCTGGTTAGAGGTCACCACAGCGAAACTCCGGTCCACTAATGTTTGGTAGTGGATTTTTACGTGCCGAGTTACCAGCCTTGATGCACAACCTTCAACGAAGGCACGCTCATTCATGCATGCCTCCACACAGACGACGCTCTAATTGAGAATCGAATGGGACAACGTCTTGCTGTGAGGCGACAACGCTACCGCAGCACCACTACCACGGGTCATTTATATATCTACATACATCTATATATCTTTATACATCTATATATCTATATACATCTATATCTATATATATATATATATATATATATATATATATATATATATATATATATATATATATATATATATATGTTTTTTTTACAAATAAACATATTCACTACAGCACTAGCATTTCTCACTGGGAAAACCATTCCAGCAGTCCAGCTACGTAAAATGTCAACATCAGCAGTCCTACAGTACTATAATCCACAAAATAACCCAACAAATTTGCAATAAAGTAAAGAATTCACATTACTGACTTAATAAAACAATTCTGAATAAGCTACAAGAGGGTCTCACCCAAACAAATAACTGGTGCCAGAAATATGGCCTCAAGCTAAATGCCAACAAATGCATCATCATCCCCTTTGAGGAGAGTGATGTCCCCACAAATTATCAGATTAATAACAATGTTGTAAGCACGCAATAAGTTCTATGGTACTTGGGCACCCAGGTTGATACAAACCTGACTTTTGAGCTCCACGTTGTCTCCGTTGTAAGGAAAGCTTTTTACAAGACCCACTTCATTAGTAAGGGTATCTCATCCAGGGACAAGGAGGTCATAACATCCCTGTATTCTTCCTTTACAAGAGGCATTATTGAGTACAATGCTCTTTTTGGCATGTGCCTCAGCAAAACACCCTGCCAAAAGAAAGACTACAACCATTTCTGACAAAAAAGGTCAAAGGACTAAGTTCACTTAGTTATCCAAACAGACTAAAAAGCTTCTTGCTTTCCTCTGTCTCTCACTGGCCCCTATAAATTTCATCATTGGCTTGCTTTCCAGGGTAAGAAAGATCCTGCCTTAAGAGACTTTCTCTACCTCAGAAATAGTGGTTATACTTAAAATGCTCACTACAAAGTCCACAGCCTTCACTGCAACATAAACAAGTCACTTTTTATGTACAGGTTCTTGATGCAAAAACCTTCAACTTCTGTAAAAAGCTCCTCTCATTATCAAACAATGTAGTTCAGCAACACGATGGATGGATGGATAACCATAAATGTAGTCCTTGGGTAAGTAGCATAGCCTTCATCAAACCAGATGGAAAATCCACATACTAACTTTTCCCAGCTGAATGGCTAAGATCTAATATCGGTTACTCAAGTCTAGTTGCCCAAGAAGAGGGGCATGTTTACCTAAGAATTCCATTTGCAAAATTATATTCAGTCTTCTTTTTCTTTCGGCTTTTTCCCAGTTAGGGGTCACCACAGTGGATCACCGTCCGCACATGATTGGCAGTTGAGTTTTACGATGTTGAGTTGCCAGCCCGGCGCCCAACCTTCCACAGAAGGCACACACATGCACACACTCACACCTAGGGCCAATTTAGTGTGTCCAGTCCACCTATAGCATGTCTTTGGGATGTGGAAGAAAACCGGAGCACCCAGAGGAAACCCACCTGACCACAGGGAGGACATGCAGACTTCGCACAGAAGGCACCCCAGCGAGGATCGACCCAGAGAACCCCTTGCTGTGAGGCAGCAACGCTAACCGCTGCACCACCATGGCCAAACACACACACACACACACACACACACACACACACACACACACACACACACACACACACACACACACGCAAGCCCCTACTTGTAAAATAGGCAACCTCAGTAATCACGACACCCACTCACTGAATGAAATTGTCTGGAAGTCAAAATATCTGAAAAAAAAATTATGGTAGAGATGGATTCATCCATGTAATTTCCCACCACCAAAAGGACCATCAATAAATCAACAAACAACTGCTCGGCAAAAAGAAAATCAGTAAGAAAACCATAAACTATAATTCTACATACTGGTGTAAACATATAATTTGTCAATCCCCAGGTTAATCCATACCAAAAGATTGTTTCAGAGCTTCAGCTATGTACAAACAGCTTTCTCCTAAAAACTTTACTTATTGATATTTGCCTTGCTGTAATTATAACTGTAAAAAAATGTTTTTAAGTTTATTTGTACCTCAATGATTCTCACTGTTACGAGATGTAATCTCTGCCATATTGTATGAGTACTACATCCATAATTTGCTGTCTCTCTCTCATGTATTGTATTATATTGTTTTTGTGTTATTTTTGGAGCTTTTCTCCCCGGGCCTCCGCTGAAAATGGACCTGTATCCAGTCGGACTTTCCCGGTATATGTAAAATAAAAAAAATAAATAAAAATAAACTTCCCTCCAATCTAAAGCCATTTGACATTCAGACATTTTAATTTGTGCAGAAGTTACTCACAGACTGACAGTTTACTGAGCTGTAATGCTGACCTTCGCTTTTGAAAAAAACAAATTCCCAGACTTTGTCAATAGCTCAAAGTGTAGAGAGGATTATTTATTTATTATATATTTATTAATTTTTGGAAAACATCTTTAAAACTGTTAAATAGATTACACACCCAGAAACACAGAAAAGTTATTGTGATTATGTAAACCACAGACTGCTGCAAGAAATCAAAGTCACATTAGCACTCTATGCTTATGTCTGAACAGATGAATCATACCTGTCAATTCCAAAAGAAGTAAAGTAGCTTAATAAGAAGGTTATTTACAAGGTTACATGGCAGTTGATATTGGAAATAAGCAGAGATATTAAAAAGGCTCTGTTTTTCATAATTATGTCGAAAAGTCTTCCAAGGTAAATACATCTTCTGATTTAGTATGGAACCATACCTCTCAGCCTTAGAGCAAGAAATCTGGACAAAGTAAAAAATAAAAGTGGGACACAGGCCCAAAAATAGTTATGCATCACAGACACCATTGAAACAACTGTAGCTGCAAACATTATACATCACTTATAATCTTTCTATCCCATTATTGTCAGTTAAACATTATATGGCTCATTCAGTCCTGCCTTCTTTTGCATCAAAGAAAACCATGCTTTGAAATGACAGATGCATTAAAAATAATAAATAAAACACATTGCATCAACATCCTGCAACTTCCTACCTGCAAGGAACCACAGAGCTTTCATTGAAACTAGGGCTGCTTGTTTCCCCAAAATTACAGCTCTCCCTAATTAATTCTAATGGTATACAATCTACCAGTATCTGGACTACCTGAAATAAATTAAATTATGGCCTGTAAATTGAAAGTACACTTTGTTCAATTAATCTATATTTCTAAGCCCACTTACTAATTTTTTTCAGTTACATCCCAATATCCATTTCCAGGTCACTTTACAAGACATTGGCAGTAGTAGACTTGGCATCCTTCAGAACCCCACAGGCCCACGCTAGTACGTTGTCCATTAAATGTAAATATCCATCCACTGTAAATGGCAAGAAGCTATGTCTTAAAAAATCTACTTCTGGCATGCGTACCCAAGTATTAGGTTTTGAAACAAAGAAATATATTCTCCACAGTCCATAAGTCTCTGTCTTTAATAATCATCATCTACTGTTGCAGCACTCCCAACACGTAAGCACACACATTAAAATCCTCAACATTTAAAATATGACATTATGATTATGCCTACTTGATTTGCCAGTATTGATGATCCGCCAAAGCTATGCTTACTGTTGTCCAATCTACCACTGCTTAGAACCCACCAATGAAAAAACAGTACTAGGTGCTTTTTTGTTTATCTGAAAAAACAATACAACTTTATATGCTACAGACCCACATAGTCAGTCCACTACTGACCCATTAACCTTAGGCTGCTGTTTCGTTCTTACTCCCTGGAACTGCATTACCTTGGATGACTACTTTTATTTCCTAAGCAAAAGACGCAAATTTGAAGATGAGGCAAAAATCCAGGCATTCTTTGAAAATCCATACAGTTAAGAGGTATGAGTTCATGTTCAATACAACACTCTCCCTGTCAGGAAAGCCGCAATTTAATGAAAGTGTACTCTTAATGTATGATATATTTGTGAGCTAACTTGTTTGTGTTTGGTAGGTAGACTGATCATTGTTAGCCTCTTTGTGCATGCGTCTCTCTCTCTGTCATGCACACATATACACACATACACACACACACTCTTCTTCTACTTTCACGCACACAATTCTGCTTTCATGCATGCAGTCACTCACTCCTTATTTACCTATTAACACAGGTAATTGCTGTCCCTTTCAAAGGCAACAGCGGTAAATCCATACATGAGTCCCTCTTCAGCAAGAACACACACACACACACACACACACACACACACACACACACACACACACACACACACACACACACACACACACTGATTGTTCGGTGCAAAATAATGGCATAAACACACTGACCCTTTTTTTGCTCAAAAACAAAACTAGAAGGGTGCTTTGGTGCATGCGCACACCGACATTAGCGTTACAGGTCACGGGAGTGAAAAACACAAAACAAAAAAAGTGTTTTGGGGCATGCGTACATCGATGTTGCAGTTAGAGGTTGAGGGCCGCATGGAAGAGCTTTGAGGGCCGCATGCGGCCCACGGGCCGCAGGTTGGACATGTCTAGATCCCAAGCCAATGGCTTTGCTGCACTTTCTATTTTGTTTCCTGGATACATAAGATGTCCAGACTCCTTATTATCACCATGTCATCCACTTCCAAGCTGCATCCTGTCAGTGAATCTACTTTGATTTTTAGTTCATGGTTGGCAGGTGGATTGGTTTTACATCCAGCTTTATCTCAACAGCGCTATCCTAGGTAATCCAAGCTAGGAAACTGGACATTGGCCAACAGCTTATTGACACATGGCTACTGGGATTTATGGTGGACACACACTGGCCAATAAGGGCAGATACACTTCTACTACCATTATTATGTGTCCCTGGCATAGGATGAAGGAGGCAACCAGCTTATCATTTATAAATATCCATGCCTATTTCACGACATTAGTCAATACAACAGAATCACCTAGAGCCATAGTTTTACATTAAGTAGATAGCCCTGTCACAGCATGCAAAATGTGATCTGTGTCCTCCTATCTTGATGATGCTGCACTCCACAGTAGATGCCCAAAGCACTTGGTCTAAATAGTTCTTCCCCCTACAGGTCACCATCTAGAGTCTGTGCCACTGTTGCTCACATTCTTGGGTGAGTTTGAGATGGAAACACTCAGTATGTTTTTGGGATGAACTCCACAGAGACACTGGGAGAACATGTGAACTCCATGCAGGCATTGGTCAGAGATCAGGATTGAATCTTATACTTTGTGACTATGAGGCAATGACCTTAGCCATTATGCCATCTGTTCTCTCCAGTGTCATGTTTATTGACACAGTGAAACTGATTATCAAATAAAAAAGAATGAACTAACTCAGTAATATCAAACTGGCAGCAGTGCTAAAATAGTAGTAACAATAAAATAAATACTACAGCAATCCAGCCACAAAAACACTGTAAAATTTTGATTTATTATAATGCTAAAATAATGAAAACACAACCAAAACAGAAACATTACTCTGTTCCAAGCAAATACCAACTGGAAAACTCAAAACTTGAACTTGGAAAAAATCGAAGTCCAAAGAAGCAGAACTGCTTTAATAATGAAAGGGTCATCCACACTCAAAAAAACTCTCAGAAATAAATCATACAGGATTTCAAGACTTTATCAGATTCATTCCATTATCCAACAATTCTTCATTTAAATATACCAAAATCATGTTTCTCTTTCTTAACACACTAAACCAAAAAACGATCACAAACCAAGAAAAAACAAAGAATAGCGAATGCAAACTGAAGCGATGAAACAAAATTTAATGAGCGCTTTCGGAAAAGGCAATGCTTCTCCTTCCTCAGATACAAATAATGGACTTTCACATGCTTTTATAATAGGACATCATATTAATTAATTAATTTAGACAATCATGTAATTCATTCATTAAAAGAGAAATGCATTAAAAACGGCTAATAAGCCAGTTATAATAAATAGTTTTTAGAATTACGTCTGACTATTGAACTAATCCAAACGTTCAAAATTTATACATACTAATAAGGAAGTTGTAAAACTGTATGCAGCTAAGAAAAATTGTACACAATATAAAACTAAAAATTAGTAAAGAATATTCTAAAAAACAGAATAATATACTTATGTATTTTGTATATATGTGTTAAAACTTCACAGTTTAAAACAATAATATATTAATAATATATGCAATAAACTATGTAATCACTACCTCTTCAAGGCTAGAAATTTGAGAAAGCATTTAACTGAAACATATTCATTAAGGCCTGGGAATACATATGCTGCAGTTCTAATTGGCCAATACAGCTCTTCTATTTCTAATTTGATCTGCCATGGGCCACCTCTTTCATCCTGTACTACTTGTTTAAGAATAGTAAATTTAAACTGATGGTCCGGGTAATCGTGTGTATGCCTAGCTAATGCATTAGTCATATCATTCCTGCTAATTGCATATTGATGTTCATAAATACATTGCTTTATCTTTCTTTCTGTCTTTCCAATATAAAAAGTGGAACATTCTTGGCAACAAGCAGAGTAGACAACTCCTTTAGTATTGCAAGTATATCTACTCTGGACTTTGTAATATTTATCCCTAATTTTAAACTGGCATGCTGTGTTTAAATGTCTACATTGTTGACATATTCCACATTTTATCATACCCTTGTTCTTCTGGGCTGGAAGATTAGCAGGAAAGTGCAATAATGCTTTTAGGTTAGCCCCTCGTCTGAAGGTGATTTTTGGTTGATCATCTATCAATTTATATAGGGTACTATCTTCTTTAATTAAGGCCCAGTTTTTATGAAGAACTTCCCTAATGAGGAGGTAGTCTAAACTATATGTACATAAAAGGCCACTAGTAAAACTTTTTGTCTTAATATTAGCAATAGTTCCTTGGTTAGTTGTAGGAATTAATTCATTAGATGAATTGCCACTAGACAATAAGGGTTTAAAATGTCCTGTTTGTCTTTTAGTTATTACTTCTGCAGAGATATTAGAAAGTAGTGACTTAGGATACCCTCTATTGAGAAACATATTATCCAGTACATGACATTCCTCCAAATAATCAGCCTCATCTGAAATCATTCTAGCTGCCCTAACCATTTGTCCCTTAACCACTGCTCTTTTTTGATGGTAAGGGTGGCAGCTAGAAAAATGGAGGAATGAGTCAGAGTATGTTGGCTTTCTATAGATAGTGCTTTTAAACCTACCATTAAATAGATCTTTATGTAAGTGGATATCGAGAAAATGTATGGTTTCCGTTTGTAAGTTGAAAGTAAATTCAAGGAAGTTTGTAAGGGACGTAATTCTATCAATGAACTCAGGTACTAATTCGCTGGGGCCTTTCCATAATAAAAACATGTCATCTTGGTAACGAGTGTACCAAGCGACGTGTTCCTGGAAAAGTGTGCTGTTAAATAATAACATTTTCTCCCAATGTGCCATGATGCAATTGGCAAAGCTTCCTCCACACGGAGACCCCATAGCTACTCCACTTTTTTGTAGGAAGATCTGTCCCTCAAACCACATAAAGTTATTACAGAGAATAGTTTCTAAAAGGGTCTCAACTACATAAATTGTATTATCATTTACTTTCCTCTGTACCATAAATTCCCGAATCCATTCTAAACCCATACCATGGGGAATTACTGTATATAAGTCCTTAACATCAATTGTCAAGAACTTATAGTTGTTTTGGAATGGGATAGCACTAAGTTGGGTTAAAAAACTCCAAGAATCTCTACATATTTGTTCTTCCTGCTCCACTAACAGTTTAAGGATATTGTCAACATATTTGGCACACCCATACGTAACAGAGCCACGTCCATCTACTATTGGGCGAAATGGTGGGTCCACTGTTCTCTTATGAATTTTAGGTGTGCCAAAAAGCGAAGCCATTCTAGGAGCAGGCATGGTTAAAAAATTGAGAAGCTCTAAGTCAATAGTTCTCTCTAGGAATAGATCATCCAAGATAGAGCTAATTTTCTTAAGAGCTTTATTGTATTCATTCAAACTAGCCAGTTCATAAATCAATGTATTTAAATGTTTTCTCATGGACTTGATATATGTATCACGGTCCATGAAAACTAGCCCACCCCCCTTATCCGGTTTCATCACCCTTATGTTACAATCTCTAAGGAGTCTAATGAAATCACGTTCATCATCGTTTATATTAAGTTTGTGATTTCTAACCTTTGATCTTGTTGAGTTTAAAGCTCTAAGATCGATTTCACACATCTTTTCAAACAGAACAATATTAGCATGTAGTGGTGGGTTAAATAAACTGGACACTGGCAATGTACTGTTGACACTAGAATTAGCTCCCATTAAAACATTCAAGTTGATTTTACGAGTGAATAGTTTGAGATCAACAATAATTTTAACCAAATCCATATTAGTATCCGGGACGAAATTTAAACCCATTGAAAAAAAGTCGATAATGTCTTGGGGGACTTTTATGTCTGAATAATTATAAATATAAAAGTCCCCTTTTAAGTTGGAAAGAATGTCTGGGTTAAGAGTATTTGGTATTATTATCTCCTCCGCTGGTTCCTCTTGTTCTGCGTCCGACCTTGATTGTTGTTTGTTCTCCCTTTCCTCATTGAGTTGGATTGATTTATGAGAAAAACCTGTTGGTCGTTGGTATTAGGGTGATTGTTGTTAGCCAAAATGTTCTGGTGCTGGGAATAGGCTTGTTGCCCCGCATTATTGTTGTTAACATTATTTTTAATCCACTCACTCCTATGAAGGGGGGAATGATGGTCCAAATTGTTGTCATTCCCCATGTTGGCAGTATTAGAATCACCAGCAATATTATTTAATCCAAGTTCATTTGATGGGTTAGTAAAGTTGTTAGGTTTATGAACAGGTGGTGGGGGAGGGTAAGCTTTATTACTAGCGTACTGCTGTACATCCCTCTCTATTTTCTTCCTCTTAGTGCTAGTCATTTTTGATATGGTGTCTTTGATGCTTGTAAAAATTCTTGTATAGTCGTATTTATACCGAGGAAAATCCACATTAGTTTTAATAGAATGTTCCAATATCTCTAGGTCGCCTTTAAGAATTAATATTTCAGATTTGTAATAAATAATTAATGCCTTAATGAAATCAAACCCTTGTCTATTGAACAAGTCCAAAAGTTCAAGGTGAAAATCGGACCCTTCAACCACCCCTACAGGGTATCTCCATTGCGTAAGTCCTTTAGGGATAATCTGTTTCGCTAGGCATTCATCAAAATAAGCAATTTCTAGCTGTAGTTTCCTACAGCGGAAGAGTTTATGATCAAATTCAGTAATGGAATTAACAATGTTACTCACCGCTATAGGCTCGGAACAAGCTGAATTCCATGGGCAAGGATTATTTAAAAAATCGTCTTTGCCTAAACATTTCTCAATAGAAGGCACGGTTGAACTGGGAGCTTCCTGGGAGGTAAATCCGGTGCGTTGGTTAGCATCCGGCTGGGCGTTTGGTATTTGCTCGACTGAGCTTACCCCCGTTGTTGTAACCCTTCTCAATTGGCCAGTCTGATTTGATTCATTTTCTCCATGCACAGGTAAATTAGAGTCAGTTCGCGGTGAGTTATGTTGTTGTAAAGAAGTTTTAGATGAGTTGCATACTGGTTCACTTGCTAAACTCCCTGCATTGGAAGTTCGAAAAAAGCCATCCATTCTTTGTTTTAACGTATCCACCCGGCCCATAAGCACTTGAATAAGGGCCGTTAGATCCCCGACGGCGTTCGCCTCTCCGGTTGTAGGATTCGAGTTCGTAGGAAGATTACTAACAGGCTCATCTTGTGAAAAGAGAGAGCCTTGCAATGATGCTCCTGTTTGGTTCGCCATTAACTTAAACCACTAAACCAAAAAACGATCACAAACCAAGAAAAAACAAAGAATAGCGAATGCAAACTGAAGCGATGAAACAAAATTTAATGAGCGCTTTCGGAAAAGGCAATGCTTCTCCTTCCTCAGATACAAATAATGGACTTTCACGTGCTTTTATAATAGGACATCATATTAATTAATTAATTTAGACAATCATGTAATTCATTCATTAAAAGAGAAATGCATTAAAAATGGCTAATAAGTTAGTTATAATAAATAGTTTTTAGAATTAAGTCTGACTATTGAACTAATCCAAACGTTCAAAATTCCTTATTAGTATGTATAAATTTTGAACCTTTGGATTAGTTCAATAGTCAAACGTAATTCTAAAAACTATTTATTATAACTAACTTATTAGCCATTTTTAATGCATTTCTCTTTTAATGAATGAATTACATGATTGTCTAAATTAATTAATTAATATGATGTCCTATTATAAAAGCACATGAAAGTCCATTATTTGTATCTGTGGAAGGAGAAGCATTGCCTTTTCCGAAAGCGCTCATTAAATTTTGTTTCATTGCTTCAGTTTGCATTCGCTATTCTTTGTTTTTTCTTTCTTAACACACCTATTTATACTTATACAATCAGATGAAAAAAACATACTAAAACTGAATAAATAGAAAAAATAAAAAAATATAAAATAAAATCGTTAACCCCGATAACAATACATCCTATATGGTATTTTACAATCTTCCTATTCTTTTTAATAGACACTTGTAATTTACTAGAGCATTTAATCCCTCCTCTACATCCATCCACAATAATTTGCCACTTGTATTTGGCATAACTTAAATGTATTACCCCTACTAGCTCCCCTCATACTAACTGAAACATGCTGTAAAACAAAAAGTATTTTTATTTTGAAATTCTGGCACACTAAAGAGTGTTTTATATAATGCATTGGTAATGTTATCATTTTTACTGAATTAAAATGCTTATACACTGTACCTCTCAACCTTATGTTGGTTTTACCAACATAAAACACTTCATAAGACATACACATAGCAATATGAAACAAATACATGGAGTAAAATCCATTTACTTTATATGTTCTAGTCGTATTGCTACAATAAAAACCGGACCCTATATATCTTGCATATTTTACTTTTAAAAATCCATTTAAATTACCATATCCTTTTGTCAACTATTCAGTATTCACTTCAAAAATATATTTTTTTAATATTCTTGCATCTCTTGTTGATAAAAATAGGACCATGACCAATTTTATCAGCCAAATAAGTATGTCTCCCCCTGAAATACTTCAATTATTAACTATTGCTTCTTTTACTGCTATTTAATCCAAAGAATAGGGAAGTGTCATAGCCATAGTCCAACTGTATTTGATTTTTATTTGACCACTATCCTTATCTTCCTTGCAGGCAACCTTAATCACAGTACCAACTGCAGCCTCAGGCTACCCACTCTTAGTGTACGTATCTTTCAAGTCCATAAATACATCATCCAAAACTTTCTCTTCTGTCATTAAAGCCTTTGTCCTGACACACATACCTTTAACTAAACTTTATTTCATATGATGTGGGTGCATGCTTTTGTAATGTAACAAGGTATTACTAATAGTATTCTTATAAGAAACACAAATATCAAGCGCTTTAGTAATATTATTTTTTTATAAATAGGGGCCAATACACAAGCCTTCCCTGATGTATTTTGGACACTTGTATGAATACCATTTTCAATCCTTTCTCTTTGTCACTTTTAAATTACAGGCTGCATACCTTGGTTTTTCAGTAATAGTTATGATAATTACTATACTGGTATCTAAACTGTGTAACAATGTATTTGTATTCAAAGCTTTACATATGACCTTTCAAGATAAGCTATTGACAATATTTTGTTCCCTAAAAAAGTATTTATTTTTCCACTATTCATTAACATGGCCATGGGATAAAATATATAATGGGATTCCATGCATCAT
This sequence comes from Protopterus annectens, assembly GCF_019279795.1. Taxonomy (NCBI): domain Eukaryota; kingdom Metazoa; phylum Chordata; order Ceratodontiformes; family Protopteridae; genus Protopterus; species Protopterus annectens. The sequence goes on from NC_056745.1 coordinate 568,338,258, forward strand.
TTGTATTAAGCTGCTGCTCAAGGAATGTCACCCCTGCTCATTCTACTGCCAAAATCCATTCTTGGAGGTTTAATTCATGTACAAATGCATGCCTTACATTTACCCCTTCTCTCTTATGCTGCCGGTTCTCAGCCTTCTCTACCATTTCACCCTTCTCACTTTTCCTCAGTGACATTAAATGCTTACATTTTCTTCCTGCTGTAACATCTGATAAATATCTATATATTTTCATCTCTGTATTAGAAATGCTCTTAAACCTCTATTTTTTCCTTTCATACCTTTGTTATATGACATACTAATTTGTGTTAAAAAGATAAAAGGGATGTTGTTCCTCCATGGATCCATTTCTTTCACACATAATTTTTCCATTACATCTTCCAAACATTTTATCCTGGATATTGTCCCAAATGCCAAACTTCTCAGAGTTACCCTGGACAATAAATTACAATTTGTCTTGCATATATCCAGTGTCATTAAAACATCCTCAGCAAAAATTAGATTCTTTACATGTTTTTTATAAGGGCTAGCTTTAGCAGAGTTTGTATTTTGTATCTGCTAAAATTATATGTGTTCTGTATTACTGCAGTGCTTCATTATTTCCTCAGGTGAAGCTTAACGTCTGTTCCTAAAGACAGCGAACTGGCACATAGCAGGCATAGAAACCACAGATTGCTTAGGCACGATTCGATAGCAACAGTCCAAGCAGATAAATCAATGTTGATTCAGTAAAAAATAATCCACTTAGATTGAGTTTAACAGTTTTAATTAAGCGCTTTTCGTCGCCACAAATAGAGCGACTTCTTCAGATTAAAACTTCTAAGACAAACCACCATATAAAAAGTGTTTCACAAATAACTACAATGAAATCATGTGTTAAAATTGTCAAATCAGCCACTACAATCCATTATTCATTAATTAAATCAAGGTGTGTGTTTGCAGTCCTTTTAAAAACCAAGTACTAGTGCTTCATGTTTTTACATTCACTTTTCTGTATTATGTCAGCCAGGTTAAAAAGCAGGTTTAAAAGCAACACACTTATAATGGAAAAAGCTTTTTATAGTGGGATTTTGTTTGTTTATGTTATTTAGAGTTCATTTTATAAATATTACTCCTTATAAATATTGGGTAAAAAATATATAACAAAGTTAATCCACAATTTAACATGTTTCTATATGTGAATTTTATCAAAAAAATAAATATATTATAAAAAGTATATGTATACATATATATATATATATATATATATGTATACATATATATATATAAATATGTAAACATTATATAGATGTGTTAAATACATACACATTATTTACATTATATCTACGACTATATATCAGACAATGTATGTACATAGGAACTTATTATAATAAACTACATGTGTTAGTTCCGTGCTTTTATAGTGTTTGCGTAACATTTATGTTAACTAATCATACTTATAAAGTTCTTCAAAGTTGTTAAATAAATAAATACAAATTTTTGAAACTACTTCTACCAGATTATGACGACTGATTGTACCTAAAGTCGTTCATGTTATAAATAAATATTAAATTTAATTATACTTTATTGTTAGGCCAAATAAAGAAGATACAGTTGGTAAATTGTTAAAGTTACCTTCTTATGCTTCTCAGCTTGAGTGAGCATTTAATGTTACATCCTTCATTAAGACCTGGTTCAAAAAATGCATTTGTTCTAAACTGCCATTCAAGTTCTCGTTCTTCCAAAATTAAATTGAATGGCCCTCCTCTAATGTCATGTTCTATCTGGTCTATGGCCTTGAAACTAAATTTATGTAATGGGTGTAATGTGATGTGTCTAGCAAGACCATTTTATTGTTACTGTGGTTAATGGCGTAAATGTGTTCGTACACTCTTTCCTTAAGTCTACGTTCAGTTTTTCCAATATAGAACGCGTTACATGAACATAGTGCAACATATATCACCATTTTTGAGTTACAATTAAAATTCTGTCTCAAATGGTAATTTGAGTTATTAATGCTCCATGAATAACCAATGTTCATGTATTTACACATGTTACAGTTACCACATATTGCCATACCTTTCAAGTGTGTAGAAATATTCTTAGTGTAACTAGTTTCAAGTATTTGTTTAAGGTTTTTTCCTTTTCTAAAAATGATTTTTGGTCTTTTGTCCAATTTTTCCGTTATAACTTTATCATATTTTAATAGTTCCCAGTTCTTGTACAATATAAGTTTGACCATTTCACTGTCTCTGCAAAAAGTTGTAACAAACGAATATTCAAAGGTGCTATCTTTATTTTCGTTGTTTTTTGCATTCTCTGGTTGGATAATGGTCTAACAATATTGTTTTCTATGTCGAATTCACTTTCCCATATAGCAAGTGCTGGTGTTTTGTTGTTTAATATAGGATTTAAATGTCCACAAGTTCTTTTATTAAGAACCTCATCAAAAGTTGACTCAATAAGAGATGAAGGGTAACCCCTTTGTTTGAACATTTTCTCTAACAGTTCACACTCTTCGACAAAGTCGTGGTCGCGAGATGTCATCCTCACCGTCCTAACCATTTGCCCCTTAACAATGGATCTTTTTTGGTGTTTTGGGTGGGAACTTGTGTAATGTAAAAATGCATTACAATATGTGTCTTTCCTGTGTATCTTTGAAAAAAATTGGTTGTTGTCTAAATCTTTAGATAAAGAGACATCTAAATACTCTATTCTGGTGTCTTGGAAATTGTGTGTAAAAACTAAAAAATCAGTTGTAGAATTTATGTATTCCATAAATTCAGACGCTAAATCCTGGTCACCATTGAATAAAATGAAAATGTCATCTAAAAATCTTGTGTAATACATAATATTTAACATTATTTCTGTGTTATTTAATACAAAGTTCTTCTCCCAATATGCCATTACGGTATTGGCAAAGCTTGCCCCACAAGGGGACCCCATGGCTACCCCTTGTTTCTGGAGGTAAAAGTTGTTATTGAAGATGAAATAGTTGTTTGTTAAAATAATGTCTAGTAAAACTTCTACTAAATAAATTTCTTGGCTAGATGCATTTTTTGTGTGGAGGAACAAGCTAGTCCATTCAGAACCATCTAAGTGTGGTATTGATGTGTATAGATCTTTAACATCTATAGTCAAAAAATTGTATTGTTGATGGAATGGTAGAGAATTGATATTCTCTAAAAATGTCCACGAGTCCTTACACACCTGTTTTTCACTAGACAAATATTTTTTCAAAATCTCATCTACTATTTTTGCACATGGATAAGTAATGGATCCCCTACCATCAATTAGGGGCCTAAATGGTGGGTCTTCTAAGTTTTTATGGACTTTTGGAATCGCAAACAGAACTGGAATTTTTGGCCATAACATATTCATGTAATCATATGTATGGGCATCTATCTTTGCATCAATGAATAAATCATTGATGTAACCTGAAATACGTTTATAAGCCGTATTCACTTCATTAATAGATGCTATTGAATACGCATCACTGTTTAATAAGATTTCAACTCTTTTAACATATTCAGTTAAGTCAAATAAGGCAATTCCACCTCCCTTATCTGGTTTAATAGCCCAAATTTTTAATTTCTTAAATAAATTCAGTGCTGATAATTTCTCACTACTGATATTTGTTGTTCCCATATTTTTAATATGTGAAACATTCTTAATAGAATATCTCAAGTCTAATTCAGTCATCAGTTCAAATATGTTAAGCAAAGGATGGAGTGGTGGATTAAAAGTGCTTGGAATATAGAGAGTTGAAGGGGAATCAGATGCAATAAGTGAAGTGTTACCAAATAAAACTTTTAAGTTAAGTTTTCTTACAAACATTTTTAAATCACAAATTGTGTGAGCAATGTCCAAAGTTTTACTTGGCACAAATGTATAACCTTTCGCAAGAACTTTGATTAAAACTGGGTCAACTTCAATAGATGAATAGTTATAAATATGGAAGTCACCAGATTTATTTTTAAGAATGGTAACTCCATAGTGAAGTTCCTGGATTAGTTCCTGCTTCTGTTGTTCTTGCTGAACTTGTTTTTCGGTTGTCTGTTGAATTTCTTCGGAATTGCCCCAGAATTGGAGTCCTTGTGAAAATTTAATGAATTTTGGTTATGAGAAGGGACTGATGTTGTTCCTTGTTCTAATGAGCTTCTGTTGTTGTTTGCTCGTATACGCTCACTGCGTCTCACAGTGTTTTCAGTATTAATAGTGTCCCCCTCCATGGATTCATTAACAGTTTCTAAATTGGACTCATTGTTGTTTGTTGTTCTTGTATTTGCCCTTCCCACTTGTGATAAAGGGGGTTGGGGATAAGCTACCCCATTCTCATATGCCAAGCGGTCCCTGTTTAACTTTCTAATTTTTGTAAATTTGAGCCTTTCCAGTAGTTGTTCAATACTGGCAAAGCATCTTTCGTGCTCAAATTTGTATCTATTGAAGTCAGAGTTTTCAGTTATAATAGCATTGAGCTCACGGACATCTTCCGAAAGCTCCGTAATTTGTATATTATAGTGTTTCACCATCAACTCCATTAATGCTAGACCTTGTTGATCGAATAAACTAATAAGTTCCAAATGGAACAAATAATCTGTTATTAATCCTGTAGGATAGATGTGTTGACGCAAACCCTTTGGAACTAACCGTTCCTTAATACATTCCTGGAAGTAATTAACCTCCAGTTGAAGTTTTTTGAGCTTTAATAGCTTCGTGTCCAAAAGTTTTAAATTGTCGGTAATCGTAACGGAACTAACCTGGACGTTGCCTGCGTTGTCAGCTTGTTGCCCTTCAGGATTCGGCTGTTGAAAACATAAATTACGTGTGTCATTAATCCAGTTTTCAAAATGAAAGGTACGATGAAGCCCGCCAACGCCATTCTGTACACCGTTACTGTTGTTCATTACCAAATTATTTTCGTTGTTGTTTGGTATATTCAATCTCGTTGAATGTCCACTGATATGCCCATTAAGAACTGAACTCGAAACACCTCCGTTGTCTTCCACTTGAAGTGGTCTTGTTGCTCCCGTCACGGTGGAAGTCCTCACCGCAGTCTGCGATTGCTGTGATTGCTTTATGTCGAGGCGTTGTGATAATACATCCACCCATTGTGTTAATGCGTTTATTAACGCTGTTAATGATATATCTTCACCAGATTGTGATGGTGCTACCAGCACCGGACTGTTAAGGATCGAAGAGTTGCCTGAAGCCATACAAACGGACACTCACAAACTAAGCAATTTAGAACCAAGAAACCACAGATTGCTTAGGCACGATTCGATAGCAACAGTCCAAACAGATAAATCAATGTTGATTCAGTAAAAAATAATCCACTTAGATTGAGTTTAACAGTTTTAATTAAGCGCTTTTGGTTGTAAATTTTATGCAGTCTGTAAATAATGGGAACTGCAAACCATTATTTCATGCATTTATTTTGTTACCTCTACAATCATAATTTATACATGTTTTTTATAAGGGCTAGCTTTAGCAGAGTTTGTATTTTGTATCTGCTAAAATTATATGTGTTCTGTATTACTGGAGTGCTTCATTATTTCCTCAGGTGAAGCTTAACGTCTGTTCCTAAAGACAGCAAACTGGCACATAGCAGGCATATCTAGTCAACAGAAAAAAATAAACAGATAAAAACATGATATTTATATATGTAGTCTGGCTTGCAGTGATATGCGAGATGTAGACATTTTTGAAAGCAGGGCAGCACAGTGGTGCAATGGTTAGCTTTGTCACCTCACAGCAAGAGGTTCTCCTCTTCGATTCTCAGCTGGGGTACCTTCTGTATGGAGTCTGCATGTGCCTGTGTTTGCATGGGTTTCCTCTGGGTGCTCTGGTTTCTTCCTACATTCCCAAGACATGCTGCAGGTGGATTCAACATTCCAAATTGGCCTTAGGTGTGCATGTGTGTGCTTTCTGAGGAACACTGGGTGGCGGGTTTTCAACTTGACACAATAAAACTCTATTCTGGGTACCGATGATCCGCTGTGGTGACCTCTAATGGGAGCAGCGTATAAGAGAAGAAGAAGACATTTCTGAAAGCACATTGTGTGCATCAAATTGTCCTAGCAGACCATGTTGCACAAAAGCCATTTCCCTTTTCCAAATTTAAAAGACAATGGAAAAAAGAAAATACCTGCGTTTTTCCAAAAGCCAAGCATTTGCTTGTCTGCTCAGTGGTCGATCTCAGGGATGATTATTTTGAGGAGGGTATAAAGGGTGTTGGGGAGTTGCCACCTATACAATTTTATTTTCAAATCCTTGACATAATGAGATTTTTGTACTGTTGTGACTTCATCATAGACACATGATGTTTTTATTTTCACATTTAAAATTATTAATATGTGACAGACATATTTCCTTATTTTCATTTCTTTATGTTCACTGCATTTATTTTATTGCTGAGATGTTGTAATATACTTTGAACAAGGTTCTAAGTATAAAATGATTGTCATATGTTTCAACAGGTCTAAGTGTCATTGTCATTTCCTTGGTGGAGTTTATCAACAAGGAGAGTTTGTATTTACTCAGTCAGGTCCATGGTAAGTAAATGTTTTTATGTAAGAAATCTTTAAATATTTGGTTTGCTTTTGCTTGGAGAAGAAAGGTTTATTGTGTTTGGTAGTAAAAGAGATTACATTCAGAAGGCTTGCCATCTCAAGTGGCTATATTCTAAAACCTACTTGCACTTTTATTTGTTTGGTACAAAGTCACACATTCTTTATTTGCCTGACTTTAGTTCCTCCATTTCTGGTTGGGAAATCAAATTATATATGCAGTTATTGTGTACATATTACATATTTGAATATGTTAAGAGATTAAAAGTAAGTATGTATTATGTGTATCCAGAGATTTACATAATTATTTTTACCTGAATAACTGATTTTTGTAGCCTATGAGCTGTATTCTGTTCCAGTCACATATCACTCAGCATTTGGTCAAGCAGGGAACCAGTGGCATTCCCAGAGATTGCATCTTGTATAGCTGATTGAAATAAAGCATAGAGATCACTGAATGAATAGCATGACTAGTTTAAATTGTTTTCTCATTTATTTAAATGTATTTGCTATGATGCATATTAATTAAAAATAGCCATTGGGAGAATGTTTCCTACATATTATTTCTCAAACAGCAGATAATTTTCTTCTAGATTTTATAATCTTCGCCTTAAACTGAGTTACAGGTTTTTTGCCACTGGTTGCTATTGGAGTGTCCTTGCCTGATATCCTCAGCTTGGCAAAATTCTAAAGTTTCTATGTCAGTGTTTGAAAGAACATTTTCTAGTGGTGATATATCCCATGATGTCACATGGTGGGCTAGGGGAACTTAGACCCTTTTACCACCCCTTCAAATTTTTGTAGTTAGTTCTGCAAGTGGGATCTTGATCTTAACATTTGCTATAGAAAAGATCCAGTCTTCAATGTCTAAATAAGTTAAACTTTCTAATTGTTCCTCTGTGGGCTTTTTCATGAGCCAGGCCCACACCATTCCTATTGCCTGACAGAACAGTTTGATCTGGAGCACTGCCATAAGTATCAGCTCTTCAACCCAGCTACAGACAGAGGACAAATGGAAAACTTTGAGGCCTATCTCAACTATCTCAAGATAACAGTTGAGTAGAGTACTCATTACAGGGACTGGCATGGCAATCTCTTGCAGAATCTTGAGTTGGTGTCATTGTGGCATGAGAAATTAAGAGAAATGGAAGTACCCAAAAGAATGGAATGAGATGCTAAAAAACACCCAGGTGATCTTGTTGGTCCAACATAGCTCTCAAAGACCATAGCACTTCCGAACCTACTGTCCAAGAAGGAGTCAGGCTTTGGACAATGTTTTTATTTTTGGGTTCATCATCTGTTTATCCTAGCTGTTCTAGTTCCAGTCCTGTTTAGTGGATCAGACAACAAACAAGCTGGCAGATATATTTTGGAGTGAGATGAAAGATAGTTTTAAATTGGCTCTTACTCCAGCTTGAGCTGGATTTTCTATGAAGTGCTCTAACTGTAAATGCCAAGATGCTCTGGTAAGAAGTTCAGGAATTTGCCTGCACCTGATGATGTAGTTTAGGCTCTCCTCATTTTGGATATTTTAATGAAGGCCCTTTTTGAACATGTCATTGATCAGGCCTCAGGATCAGGCTAAGGTATTTAGTAGAGAGATAAGTCCTGACCACAATAGAAAGTCTTCTGTAATGCTCACAGCCCCTTCCACTTCTTCTATGTCTCCAGTGTTCTAGGGAGCAGAAAACAAAGGTAATCCAGAAAGCTTGTGTCAAGTGTGGTATCCCACCTGTGACCCAGAGAGTGATTTAGAGAGAAGAAGCCCCTCACTTAATGAAGTGCATTCCTAAGCATCAGGAGATATTTCCTCCTAAGGGTGCATTGACTAGTTCCACAAGGAGATGAACTTACTTGGCTCAGTAGTTTCAGGACTGATTGTCACGTAGAACTGCCCATTCCAGACTGCTTCTCTTACTTTTTACTTGCTTGGGAAGTCATTATATGGCCCTTATAGACAATTTAGGTCTTCCATCAAAAAAAAAATCCATCCTAAAGTAAAAGTGAAGACTTTTATTTTTTTCTGTAGTCTTGGAACTTCGTCAGACTGCTATAAGCAATAACCGATAAAACCATTCTGAAATGCAATGTACATCTAACCAATTGATTAGCTCAGTGAGTAAAAACATAACTGTTGCCTGTATTAATTTAACCAAAATTATAAATAAACTTTTAAAAAGCTACCATAGTGTTTTAATGCTTTACAACATTTTTACTTTTATTTTGCTGTTTTAGTATTTTCATACGTTTCCATCCTTCTGTGGTTGAATTGCTATACTATATACCATATATCATATTTTTATTATTAGTTTTAATGATAATCCCCAAGTGGTGTTACTGGTTTGGTTGTTTCATCTTTTTTATTTGAACTTCCAAATAGTGACTATCCAACAAGTCCTGCAAGACATCTGGATTGGTGCCACTGGACATTATGAATATCTCTTTATGCACATCAGTTTCTGTGGTCCACACAAGTAGTTAACATGCTTTGCTATCAGTGGGCATAATTTTAAATATAAGGCATAGACTTGTGGTGTCTCCTCTGTACCCAGAGTGCTATACAGGTGCTAATAGTGATGGTAGTGGTGTTGCATGAGACAGGCATTTGTGCATCCTTTCTTGACATTTGGCTGCTGGTACTGCTGTCAGTGGAATTCACAGCTTCATATATTTATAGATTCTTACCAGGCTAATGACTCAGGTGGCCTTTCTAAGCCTAGCCAAGTTTTTCCAAAAGAATAATGATATCCTATATCCAAATAGGACATTCAGGGCCAGGCTTTTATAAGGGACATGGGTGGCAGGCCTGGTATAAATGTCTTATTCCCCATCCACTAGTCTAGGTTGTGCTTAAACTGGGTAACAGACAAACTCAGCTTCACATGGATGAGAAGCCTGTTCCATGGTAGGCGCAGTCTCTGGGACATCTATCTGTCACTCCAGCATGTTCTGTTTAAGTCATAGACACAATTTAGGTCCCTAGATCTTGTATTTCTGGTACTATTTGAATTAGAAAAGTGTGCTGATTGGAACCTTTAAATGACGCAGGTGGGAATACAGCCATAATCTGTTACAGGTCATCTCTGCAGATACAATGGCTGGCATAGGAGAGGGAGTGTACTTTAGAGTGCGACTCTGTAGGATTCAGGAGTCAGGGGTCATGGCTGGACTCCTAGTAAAAAACATGAGGAATAGACTGTTGCAGGGCTAGTAACAGGGCTCCCAATACAAAGCAGAAGCCTGGGACCATCTTGCACGTGACCTCACCAGTGCTATTGGCATCCCCCAGACTGGTGAGCAGGAACGGCACCAGTATGCCGACCTAAAGCATAGGAAGGGAATGTTCTTGGACCAGTGGATCCAAGATGGATGGGACTGGAATGATCCAGTTGTATGTAAGTATTACTATCAAGTAGTTTGTAGCAAATGCTAGCCTGAGAATGTGAGAGACAGATATGCATAATGTGTGTTTTTCTCCCCTACAGCTGCAGCAGAGAGGGCTATGAACATTGAAGCCCATGGTGACAGACTGCTGAGTACAAATCTATTTTGCAGTGTATTGTTGAAATAGCTAAGAAGGAGTACATTGCTTACTGCTAGTAGGTATACTGTTACTGTGTGAACTGAATAAATAAAAAACTTTGACTGACTAATATTGATGTACAATAGATATATAGAATGTATACAGGTTCTTCACTGCAAATATGGCTGTGACAGCATACATTAACTGAGGTTCATCTATGGACAAGCTGTTAAGAGAAACTGTAGATGGTGTAGCTGTAAAACAAGATATAAATTAAATGTGAACTATATACTGCACTAAGCTCTGAACCCTGAATGAATATGGAAAGTATCCAAGTGTGTTCCATGTAGCATTACCTTGTGTTAACCTTTGCTTTCCAGATTGTAATAATCCAAAGGAGTGATGCACAGTACAATAACTATCTGTCATGCATGCATCACATGATTACAAGTTCAGCCTGTCTAACCAAAAGACTATTAGACAGAAACCAGTGACACAAAAACAGCAGTTCCCAAGTAGCTCATTGTGATGAGATATAGCTTAGTTATTAATTTTGCACCCCGAGACACGGTTCGAATCCAGGGAGTGGTACTAAGATGTGTGAATATCTACACATAAGGAATCAAGCATGAATATAAAAACAGTCAGGTAGTGTTAACAGATATTTTCTCCACAGGTTTTACAGGTAAGGAAATGTTGGTAGTAGCTGTATGAATACTAATAAACTGTGTACAACTGCTCAATTGTCCCACCACATGCCTGCAAATGACAGCAGGATAGGTACGTACAATATGCACTCTTCCCAAATCACACCTCTCAACTGTACAGATATTTACAGAATGTCCAGATATTTGTCTCCGATTTTTGGTTCGTTTTACATAAAGTAGTGGTGTCATGGCAAATCAGTGGCAAATCATTATAAACTGAAGTTAGAAAATAATGATAGACATATAAATGTCATATGTTATATCCTTCAGAAAAGCCATGCAAATGCAAAACCTGTTATTTTATAAACTTTCTAAGTTTGCAAGAGCAATATCTAAAAATTGTCCATATTTATGAGCTTTTGTCCCATTCCTATGTATGGCTTTGTCCAGATGTCATGCTATAAGAGTATGAGTGGTATGTTCCCGATACATGTCTCTCAAGTGTCATGCTGTCATGGCTAGTGGTCACTGCTGAAAATAATCCTGGACACAGATAGGAAGCCAGTTGGCATATGACAGTAGCATACTCGCATAACAGCAGTTCAGGGTACCCCTCCTGTGCCAGATATGTAACCCTGACATGTACGAGTCCCCTCTCATCATATACCCAGAGTTGTCAAAGTTTGCCTCATACCATTCCAGGCTGACAGTTTAATAGGTATGTCTGTACTACAGAAGCTATTGGCCATAGGTAGATGTAAAGTGAGGACAGACCCATAGAGTTTTGAGCAGTACTGTTGTGGAAAATAGAAGCATAAGTTGTTAATGGACTTTTTGTCTCTCCCCCCAACCCTCATCTGCATCAATAATTATTACTCATGTACTATGGGTATGTTGTGCTCCAACCCTGATGTTGGGACTTGTGTTATATTATTGTTAACATGTTTGATTGCTTGCATGTTAACATACCTTAACATACCTTGTTCAAATACCATTGTTGGTGGCCTGTTGCTGTCAATGTTACTGGCATGCTGTTACAATGTGTACTGTTGTTCCATTTATCCATGTGTTCTGTTTGCTATGCAACTGTTTCAAATCTGTTTTATGGATTTAATTGGAACACCTGTGCATGCTGTTATAACTAATCTTGAAATGTGTTGTTCATGACTACCCAACATATTTTGTAAAACCTCAACACCATAGTGTGTTTGGAAAGGTGGATCCCAGTGGATCCACCTGTCCTACCTCATCTGGCTGTGGCACCAGGCCCCAGCACATCTAGGACTCAACCCAGATCTCCCTCATCTGCTGTCCTGTACCACCTTTGGGTGGAACTGCCACAGGGGACAGTACCCATCTCCCCCCTGGGAGCGGGCGCGAACAGGAGCCTGTCACCTGCAGTCAGGTCCAGGGTTTGGTGTGCAATCACAGGTTTGGTGCACAGCACCCTTTGATCTGAGTTTGGAGAGCAGCTGTGCCAGATTGAGGGCCACCTATTGCACCTCGAGTGGCAAGCTGGGCCTCCTGTTCAGACCCCAGAAAAGTCACATTTAGGCCCATGAAGGTGCAGTGGTGACTGCCCATGGGTGGGGATCTCAGTCCCACTGTAACCATATGGGGGCCCATGGGCTTCAGATTCCCAACCACCCTTCCCATCAAATGTGTTTACCCCCCTCATGTGTCATATACCACCCCTGTCTGCTGTCTTCTCTGTCTTGTCTGCCTCTCTACCCAACCAATCTCCCCAGATGTACCTACAATCCTTCCCCAACATCCCACTCTCACCCCAAAAAAATATTGCCCCGTACACAGCTGTCCATTTTGCACACGTGTCCACTGGACACATGTAATCCAGTTCAATTGGCTTGACAACACATTTCTGTTGTCCTCACCCCTCTCTCTGGGGTTTGAGCATCCAAATTCACCTCCAAATTCTGTACGAATACACAGCTGTTGCTGTATAAGAAATGGACAGCTATGGACCTTCCCTATACCCACCCTGCACATCCCTAACTATCTTTCACATTGTTTTTCCTTCTGTGGGCCCCTTTTTCACCGCTTTCCTATCACCTGTTATTTTCTTTTAAAGAAATTAGCATGGGTGTAACCAGGAGTAAGCGGGAGAAAGTGAGTTTGCTCAATCCTAAGTGAAGCCAACACAGATTAAGCATCTCTGTGGTTAACTGTGCATTGGCATTGCTTAACATCATGAAAACCCACACAAACCCACTTAAAGCTGCTTTAATCACTCTTTCTCCATCAGTCACTGTTCGGCCTAGCAACAATATAATCAGCCCTTTCAAGTCTTGAACCCAGGGCCCTCTACACCATAGTCAGAGCAATGTACCACTACACCATTTGAGCTATAGGAATTTCTGATGCTTTTTCAAACATATCATTCTGTAGAGTCATTCAACAGTAGGGAAAAGATTCTGCAAAATCAGTCAGGTTTTGTATATATATATATATATATATATATATATATATATATATATATATATATATATATATACATATACATTTGTGTCTGTATATATATATATATATATATATATATATATATATATATAATACATATATTTGGAAAATATATACATAATATATAGAGAGAAATACATATTATATATATATTATATATATATATATATATATATATATATATATATATATATATATATATAAATACACAGACCTCTCAATTGTACAAAGTCCCATAGAATGTCCAGGCTTTGTTCTCCTATATAAGGCCTCTTTCACATAACATGTCTGGCATTCTGATACATCACTTGGATGATATCAGGAATGAAGGCACTAAATAATGATATACTATACCTATCAACCTCTCACTGCATGACATCTGGACAAAGCCTGACATACTTGGGGGACAGAGGCCTAAAAATGGGCATATTTGAAATATTGCTGTTATAAACTGAGAAAGTTGCTGGTGTAACAGGGTTTGGTGTAACATAATTTTTCTGAGGGATTTGAAGTCAGAAACACAAATGGATTTTACTTTTTACTGACTGCAATCCCCAGAGTATGCTACTGATTTTCCAAAGACAAAAAAAGTGTGAGGAACACACCAAACATAAGAGTCCAAACTCTGGCCATTCTATGGATAGCCCTGCAGTTGAGAGTTATGTCAACTACATAACACTGTCAGAATTAAAATCACACAAAAAAATCCATGTCCACACAAACCCTGTTAAACTAGCATTAATCCAACTGTATAACAGCAATACTTACATTCTGTCCCTATGGCTGGAACATTCTCCCCCATTTTGTTGGTCCGTCTCCACAGTTTTTGTTGTAAGAGGTATTTCCAACTACCCTCTGTGATGTTGTTGTTCACACACCTCCATGAAGTCCTCCTCACAGACAAGGAAAAGGGGCAACACCCACATGAAGTACTCAATTATAGGAGTGTATTGTCATGCCATTAGCTATAGGAATAACAACACAGCTGTTCTGCATGCAATTAGCAAGTGGGGGACACCAATTGATGCACAGGCCATCAGCTGCTCATCAGCATTACCTACAAAAGGCAAGCTGCTATGCCTGCTGCCTATGCAAAACAGATGTATACCCTCCATCTTAGAGACAGACAAACAAACAAACCAACAGAAATTGGAATCAAACCAACTATATTTGGAAAAAAAGGCATGTCAAACAAGTAAACATGTAATGGAATGCAGTAGGGGGTATGTAATAATGGGAAATAGGAAGTTCAACAAATATGTCTCAACAAGACTTGCTGTACTGATATATTGCTGATCAGAACCTATGGCCATAGCATTTGGGTCTGTCTGCAGTGACATAGATCACAGCTCAGGCTCCTGAGTCACCCCATGAAAGGATGGCTCACATATGACTTCTACTGGAGTGTGTGTTGAACAATACTGACTGTGACAGTGCTAGGCCAGCTACTGGGATGTCATAGATATACAACTATGATATACATGTTTGTCTCAGAAATGTGAGAGACCTATATAGGGTATTTGCATAGTAAACTACTGTTGCAGACATGTGTGTTGAGCTGCATATATATATATATATATATATATATATATATATATATATATATATATATATATATATATATATATATATATATATATATATATGTATATACTGAGCTCATACCATTCAACTGTCCAGTGTTATGCACACTGACTATATGTTTGCCTCATATTTGTAGTCATTTACTCATAGAGTTGTATTATGTCTGGCAAATCATTGGCAAATCTGTGAAGACTTGACGTTACAGCATCTCCTTTTTCTTTTGGCTGTTCCCATTAGGGATTGCCACAGCAGATCATCTGTTTCCATTTCTTCCTGTCCTCTGCATCTTGCTGTGTCACACCAACCACCTGCATGTCCTGTCTCATCACATCCAGAAACCTTATCTTAGGCCTCCATCTTTTTATCTTACCTGGCAGCTTCATCCTTACCATCCTTTTCCAAATATACTCAGCATCCCTCCTCAGCACATGTCCAAACCAACATAATCTCACCTCTCTGGTTTGTCTCAAAACTGTCCAACCTGGGCTGACCCTTTAATATACATATTCCTAATCCTGCCCACCCTTGTCACACCCAGTGCAAATCTTAACATCTTTAACTCTGCCATGTCCAGCTCTGACTCCTGGCTTTTTGTCAATGCCACTGTCTCAAACCCATATAACATAGCTGGTCTCACTACCCTCTTATAGACCTTCCCATTCACTCTTAATGGTACTCATCTGTCACAAATCACTCAAGACACTCTTCTCCACCCTCTCCATCCTGCCTGTACTCTGTTCTTCACCTCTGCACCACACTCATCATTACTCTGAACAGTTGATCACAAGTATTTAAACTCATCAACCTTTGCAAAATCTATTCCCTGCATCCTCACTATTCCTCTATCCTCCATCCCATTCACACACATATATTCTGTCTTAGTCCTGCTGACCTTCATTCCTCCCCTCTCTAGACCATACCTCCACCTCTCCAGGGTCTCCTTAACCTGTTCCCTACTCTCACTGCAGATCACAATGTCATCTGCAAACCTCATAGTCAATGGGGACTCCTGTCTGATCTTGTCTGTCACCCTATCCATCACCACTACAAATAAGAAAGGGCTCATCCTGATGTAATCCCACCCTCAACTTAAATGCATCCGTCACTCCCACTTCAAAACTCACCACTGGCACACTACCCTAGTACATATCCTCTACCACTCTTACATATTTCGCTACCACTCTTGACTTCCTCATACAATACCACAACTCCTCTCTAGGCACCCTGTCATATGCTTTCTCTAAGTCTACAAAGACACAATGCAGCTCCTTATGACCTTCTCTGTAGTTCTCCATCAACACTCTCAGAGCAAGCATTGCATCTGTAGTGCTCTTTCCTGGCATGAAACCATATTGCTTATCACTAATCATCACCTCCCTTCTTAACCTAGCTTCCACTACTCTTTCTCATAACTTCATGCTGTGACTGATCAGTGTTATCCCTATATAGTTACTGCAGCTCTGCACATCACTCTTATTCTTATAATTGGTACCCACACACTTTTTCTCCACTCCTCACGCATCCTCTCACTTTCCAAGATTTAATTAAACAATCTGGTTAAAAACTCCACTGCCATTTCTCCTAAACACCTCCATGCTTCCACAGGTATGTCATCTGGACCAACAGCCTTTACATTCTTTATCCTCTTCATAGCTATCCTTACTTCATCCTTGCTAATCTGTTTCACTGTCTGATTCACTATCCCCACATTATCCAACCTTCTCTCTCTCTCTCATTCTCTTAATTCATCAGCCCCTCAAAGTACTTTTTCCATCTGCTCAACACACTCTCCTCGCTTGTGAGTACATTTTCCTCATTATCCTTTATCACCCTTATCTGCTGCACATCTTTACTAGCTCAGTCCCTCTGTCTAACCAATTGGTGCAGGTTCTTTTCTCCATCCTTAGTGTCCAACCTTTCATACAACTCTTCATATGCCTCATCCTTAGCCTTCACCACCTCTCTCTTTACCATGCACCTCATCTCCTTATACTCCTGTCGACTTGCTCCATCTCTTTGACAGCCCCACTTCTTCTTTGCCAACCTCTGTCTCTGTATACTCTCCTGTACTTCCTCATTCCACCACCAGGTTTCCTTGTCCTCCTTCCTCTGTCCAGATGTCACACCAAGCACCTTTGTAGTCATTTCCCATTATTGGCTCTACTGTAGTTACCCAGATATTCGGTAACTCTTCACTACCACCCAGTGCCTGTCTTAACTCTTCCCTGAACTCAACCTCACAGTCACCCTTTTTCAGTTTCCACCATTGGTGCTGCCCTCACACTCCTCCTCCTCTTCTTGATTACCAGTGTCATCCCATAGACCAACATTCTATGCTGCCTAACTACACTTTCTCCTGTCACCACTTTACAGTCTCCAATCTCCTTCAAACTGGCCCTCCTGCATAGGATATAATCCACCTATGTGCATCTTCCTCCACTCTTGTATGTCACCCTATGCTCCTCCTTCTTGTTAAAATACGTATTCACCTAAGCCATGTCCATCCTTTTTGCAAAATCCACTACCATTTCACCTTCTGCATTCCTTTGCTTAAACCCATACCTACCCGTCACTTCTGCATCCCCTATGTTCCCTTCAGCAACATGCCCATTGATATCTGCTCCAATCATCACTCTCTCACCATTGGGTACAGTCTTCACCACTTCATCCAACTTACTCCAAAATTCTTCTTTCTCATCCATCGCACACACAGCTTGCAGAGCATATGCTCTAGCAACATTCATCATCACACCATCAATTTCCAGCTTAATAAACATCACTCTGTCTGACACTCTTTTCACCTTCAAAAAAGGTCTTGCAATACTGTTCCTTCAGGATAACTCCTACACCATTTCTCCTCTCATCCACACCATGATAGAACAATTTGGACCCACCTCCCTACACCTAGCCTTACCCTCCATCTGGTCTGTTGCACACACAATATATCAACCTTCCTTCTGTCCATCATATCAGCTAGCTCTGTCTCCATACCAGTCATACTGCCAAAATTAAAAGTTCCTATCCTCATTACCACACTCCTAGCCTTTCTCCTCTCTTCCTGCCATATAAGTGTCAGACATTCTCCAGTGTATGTCTGTGAATGCAAAGGCTACTGTGCTATCAAATGACTTAAGTGTATTACAGCAATATTAAGAAAGTGTCACTAATTTTGCCCCTCCCCATGTATGTGTGGCATCCACAGATGTCCTGCACTAGCAGGTATAGAGGAATGACTGAGCAGCAAGAGTGTAAATACAGTGTGCCATACTGACTTAGAACAGAAATGTATATCAGGTATTACCTGTGCACATATATGTATGAGTAGGTGTACCTGTCTGCCTCATAACAACAGACATGGGATGCAAAACATCAGGTAAATAAGCTGTACATGTTGTACATGTGTGTAATATTTGTTTCTGTGCATCCAACAGAGTTAGAGTTCTACAGCTACTGGTTGCTGTATTGCCCTGACACAGACATGGGTACTAGAATAAGCATGATTATCAGGGTGAAACTGGAGAGGTGTCCAACTGTGTTATGACCTTGTGTCCATGCCTACAACAAGCAGGTATATGACCACCTACATAGCTTTATGGACTCAGCAATACCTTACTTGTTAAACCTGCCTCGACCAAGGTAGAGTAATCCCCTTTGCTGGACAGCAGCAATACACAAACCACATAACTGGTCGTTATATTGGCTGCACAGGGCAAAGTAGGAGGAGGCACCAACTTGGCAGCAAGTCAACCTTTATCTGAATGAGCATATAAGGTCACAGGTGGATTACTGTAAATCTAAGTGTGAGTGCAAATTGGACACATCCACCAAGGGCAATCACAAGGCCATCTTCACATATGTCTGCAATCTCAGAGGCAAAAATCCAACCCACCCTGTAATGGTGGTCAATCACACCACATAAACACACACCATATTTATAGCCAAAAATCCAAAAAGACCAGGAGTGCAATGCAGGTTCATACTGTGTTGATAGATGACAGGGGTATGATGTGGTTGTAAGTGGTGGCTAATGATAGGCAATGTTGATGTGCTGGCTCTGTAAATAACTTTGGGCAATGTCTGAGGTCCTGTGATGTGTTTCTCTGTTTATGTCTTCCAGGTGACATGCAGCTGCAGCCAGTATATACTGCAGCAGAAAATGCACCCATCACCGATGCCATGATCCAGCACTATGGGGTGAGGTTTGGCCATAGCTGACAAGATCAGCAGGAGCAGACTGACGTGTGGGATGACCTTGTCCACAAAGGTAACACCTAGGGCCACCATGGCCGCACATTCGATCAGGTCAGGCATTGAGCAACTGACCTGATACATCGTGCCCGGCAAAGGGCTGCTGCCGTGGCCAGGGACCATACTGCTACAGGTGGGGGTCCAGGCACACAGACCCCACTTACAGCAACAGAGGAGCTCCTCGCCAACCTTGGGGCATCCCCACACAACAGCCAACACAAGAAACACAAATTGTGGAGGTGGGTGGCACCCAGGCAACAGGCAAGGAGCATCCAGGTAAGGCCACAGTGCACATTAATTTAGTCTTGTAACAGTCATACTGTCTTCTATAGAGTATCTAGATGCATATGTCAGTTCAAACTGCATTTGAGGGTGGGGTTTAGTATTGCACACAAGTGCATATCTATGGTGAAGTACAGCACATTATGTAGTATCAGAGCTTGTACTGTACATGTGCAGAAAAGTAGCATTCATCTTGTACCAATTTCAAATGTGTGTCTGCTGACAATACCGCTCCTCTACAACTACATAGGTACCTCTGGTCTGGATTTGGGACAGCAGCCTGAAGCCAGTTGGTATGGGATTTTCCTGTTGTGGCTCACCAGTACTCCAGGCATGTTTAAGGTGATGCATGTGATGATGCACACAACTGTTACTCTCAGCCATTTTGCGATATCTGCATGTTCACTTGTGGTGGGGTTAACTGCATTGCATGACAGTGATCATCACAGGAGCCTATTTACAACAGATGTCACATATCTGTAGCATACCTCACAACTTATCATTGCAAGAAATCTGGACAAAGACTGACAAAATGGGGTGACAAATGTCCAAAACTGGGGACATATTTTATAAATGAGTGTTATACAGTGCATATAAATGGTGTCCACACACATATTAGAATGCCAGGTATTTGTGATATACAAAAATGAGAGCACAATAAAACATTTCCAAACCCTTCCAACTTTTCATATGACCTATAACCTGTACAGTTCGGTTGTAAAAATCACAAATCTGTTAGGGGAACAGTTATGACACATAAAATAAGTACAGGAAGTTAGACGCATACATGTACACAGGCTGAAGCTAATACTGTGTTGAAGCAGCTTTCGATATAATTACAGCATTGTGTCTTCTTGGGTACACAACTGCCATCAATTACAGAGACTCTTTGATTAACAGCAAATAACAGTCAGCTGTCCTATCAGGATTATCCAAACATTTACTCAGTTGCTTGCTACAGCAACAGCCATAGTTCACATGCAGCTTACAAAGCAGCAATGGGATCTCATTTGTGTAAGGTATCAGCCCAGAGAAGGGTACACACACATTTCCACAGCATTGCATATACCATGGAACACAGTGAAGACAGTCATCAAATGGTGATGAAAATATGGGGCAACAGTGACATTGCAAAAAACTGGACATCCCTCCAAATGTGTGGAAAAGACAAGACCCAAACTGGTCAGGGAGGCTGCCAGGAGACCTACAGCAACACTGCAGGAGTTGCAGGAATCTCTGGCAAGTACCGGTTGTGTACTACATGTGACAACAATCTCCAGTATTCTACGACTGGCCTATGGGATAGGGTTGGGAGATGGAAGCCTTTTCTCACACAGGACAACATCCAGGTCTGGCGAATTTCTCAAGAAAAATACATCAGGTCTCCCAAAAGCATGTGGGGAAATGTGTTATGAGGTAATATGACCAAGGTTGCACTTTTTGGCCACAATACCAAAAGTTTTTTTTGGCACAATAACAACACTGTGCATCACCAAACGAACACCATCCCCATGGTGAAGCATGGTGATGGCAGTGTCCTGCTTTGGGGTTGCTGTTCATAAGCTGGAAGTGGTCCTTTAGCCAAGGTGGAGGAGATTCAGAACAGCTCCAAATACCAGTACCTTTTGGCCCCAAATCTTCACATGTCTGTTAGAAAGCTGTGGATGGAGAAGAATGACACCTTTCCACATGACAATGACCCAAACCATGCATCAAAATCCAAAAAAGAATGTCTTCACCAGAAGACAATCAATGTTTTGGAATGGCCCAGCCACAGTCCACACCTACATCCAATAGAAAATCTGTGAGGTACCCTGAAGAGGGCTGTGCAGAAGAGACGCCCTCGCAATTTGACAGGGCTAGAAGAGTTCTGCAAGGGAGAGTGTAAAAATATTGCTAAGTTGAGATATGCCATGCTGATACACACCTTCCCAAGAGGACTGACTGCTGTTATGAAATCAAAAGGTGCTTTAACAAAGTATTAGTTTAAGGGTGTGCACAGTCATGCAACCAGCGTATTGTATGTATTTCAGCTTCTACATGTTAAGCCTAACCATTGTGTTTGTTCTTCAATTGGATTGCACAGGTTATAGGTCACACTAAAGGTGGGAAATGTTATCACATGATTTCTGTGGTTTCATGTTATATATCAGATAAACCTGGCATGTTAATAGGGTGTCTACACTTATAATATCCAATGTAAGCTTAGAAGGTTATTAGTGTAACCGGTTCTGTTGTAACATACATATACTTCAGGTTTTGAAGTATGAAACACAAAATATGTCATTAATTAGTGACACCAGTTCTCAGAACATCTCAGTAATGTGTCAGACAAACACAGGATTTATGACGAACAGACAAAAATATGAGCCACACTTGTAGACATTCAGCAACACTCTGCACAGTTTAGAGGTATGTTCTGTAGGAGTTGCCACTGTGCTACACAGGTAAACAGCAATTATGTGTACATGGGTGCAGTGTGTGCTACTTGAAGGCCCATCATCTGCTAACACTACTCAGATATCACAGAGGTGTATATAAGTAGCAACATTAAGTGGAATGGGATGCACTGCATGATACTGAGGGCCTGTCCAGGGTATGCATGTAGTGGTCTGACTCCTGGCTTTTTGTCAATGCCACTGTCTCAAACCCATATAACATAGCTGGTCTCACTACCCTCTTATAGACCTTCCCATTCACTCTTAATGGTACTCATCTGTCACAAATCACTCAAGACACTCTTCTCCACCCTCTCCATCCTGCCTGTACTCTGTTCTTCACCTCTGCACCACACTCATCATTACTCTGAACAGTTGATCACAAGTATTTAAACTCATCAACCTTTGCAAAATCTATTCCCTGCATCCTCACTATTCCTCTATCCTCCATCCCATTCACACACATATATTCTGTCTTAGTCCTGCTGACCTTCATTCCTCCCCTCTCTAGACCATACCTCCACCTCTCCAGGGTCTCCTTAACCTGTTCCCTACTCTCACTGCAGATCACAATGTCATCTGCAAACCTCATAGTCAACGGGGACTCCTGTCTGATCTTGTCTGTCACCCTATCCATCACCACTACAAATAAGAAAGGGCTCATCCTGATGTAATCCCACCCTCAACTTAAATGCATCCGTCACTCCCACTTCAAAACTCACCACTGGCACACTACCCTAGTACATATCCTCTACCACTCTTACATATTTCTCTACCACTCTTGACTTCCTCATACAATACCACAACTCCTCTCTAGGCACCCTGTCATATGCTTTCTCTAAGTCTACAAAGACACAATGCAGCTCCTTATGACCTTCTCTGTAGTTCTCCATCAACACTCTCAGAGCAAGCATTGCATCTGTAGTGCTCTTTCCTGGCATGAAACCATATTGCTTATCACTAATCATCACCTCCCTTCTTAACCTAGCTTCCACTACTCTTTCTCATAACTTCATGCTGTGACTGATCAGTGTTATCCCTATATAGTTACTGCAGCTCTGCACATCACTCTTATTCTTATAATTGGTACCCACACACTTTTTCTCCACTCCTCACGCATCCTCTCACTTTCCAAGATTTAATTAAACAATCTGGTTAAAAACTCCACTGCCATTTCTCCTAAACACCTCCATGCTTCCACAGGTATGTCATCTGGACCAACAGCCTTTACATTCTTTATCCTCTTCATAGCTATCCTTACTTCATCCTTGCTAATCTGTTTCACTGTCTGATTCACTATCCCCACATTATCCAACCTTCTCTCTCTCTCTCATTCTCTTAATTCATCAGCCCCTCAAAGTACTTTTTCCATCTGCTCAACACACTCTCCTCGCTTGTGAGTACATTTTCCTCATTATCCTTTATCACCCTTATCTGCTGCACATCTTTACTAGCTCAGTCCCTCTGTCTAACCAATTGGTGCAGGTTCTTTTCTCCATCCTTAGTGTCCAACCTTTCATACAACTCTTCATATGCCTCATCCTTAGCCTTCACCACCTCTCTCTTTACCATGCACCTCATCTCCTTATACTCCTGTCAACTTGCTCCATCTCTTTGACAGCCCCACTTCTTCTTTGCCAACCTCTGTCTCTGTATACTCTCCTGTACTTCCTCATTCCACCACCAGGTTTCCTTGTCCTCCTTCCTCTGTCCAGATGTCACACCAAGCACCTTTGTAGTCATTTCCCATTATTGGCTCTACTGTAGTTACCCAGATATTCGGTAACTCTTCACTACCACCCAGTGCCTGTCTTAACTCTTCCCTGAACTCAACCTCACAGTCACCCTTTTTCAGTTTCCACCATTGGTGCTGCCCTCACACTCCTCCTCCTCTTCTTGATTACCAGTGTCATCCCATAGACCAACATTCTATGCTGCCTAACTACACTTTCTCCTGTCACCACTTTACAGTCTCCAATCTCCTTCAAACTGGCCCTCCTGCATAGGATATAATCCACCTATGTGCATCTTCCTCCACTCTTGTATGTCACCCTATGCTCCTCCTTCTTGTTAAAATACGTATTCACCTAAGCCATGTCCATCCTTTTTGCAAAATCCACTACCATTTCACCTTCTGCATTCCTTTGCTTAAACCCATACCTACCCGTCACTTCTGCATCCCCTATGTTCCCTTCAGCAACATGCCCATTGATATCTGCTCCAATCATCACTCTCTCACCCTTGGGTACAGTCTTCACCACTTCATCCAACTTACTCCAAAATTCTTCTTTCTCATCCATCGCACACACAGCTTGCAGAGCATATGCTCTAGCAACATTCATCATCACACCATCAATTTCCAGCTTAATAAACATCACTCTGTCTGACACTCTTTTCACCTTCAAAAAAGGTCTTGCAATACTGTTCCTTCAGGATAACTCCTACACCATTTCTCCTCTCATCCACACCGTGATAGAACAATTTGGACCCACCTCCCCTACACCTAGCCTTACCCCCCCTCCATCTGGTCTGTTGCACACACAATATATCAACCTTCCTTCTGTCCATCATATCAGCTAGCTCTGTCTCCATACCAGTCATACTGCCAAAATTAAAAGTTCCTATCCTCATTACCACACTCCTAGCCTTTCTCCTCTCTTCCTGCCATATAAGTGTCAGACATTCTCCAGTGTATGTCTGTGAATGCAAAGGCTACTGTGCTATCAAATGACTTAAGTGTATTACAGCAATATTAAGAAAGTGTCACTAATTTTGCCCCTCCCCCATGTATGTGTGGCATCCACCAGATGTCCTGCACTAGCAGGTATAGAGGAATGACTGAGCAGCAAGAGTGTAAATACAGTGTGCCATACTGACTTAGAACAGAAATGTATATCAGGTATTACCTGTGCACATATATGTATGAGTAGGTGTACCTGTCTGCCTCATAACAACAGACATGGGATGCAAAACATCAGGTAAATAAGCTGTACATGTTGTACATGTGTGTAATATTTGTTTCTGTGCATCCAACAGAGTTAGAGTTCTACAGCTACTGGTTGCTGTATTGCCCTGACACAGACATGGGTACTAGAATAAGCATGATTATCAGGGTGAAACTGGAGAGGTGTCCAACTGTGTTATGACCTTGTGTCCATGCCTACAACAAGCAGGTATATGACCACCTACATAGCTTTATGGACTCAGCAATACCTTACTTGTTAAACCTGCCTCGACCAAGGTAGAGTAATCCCCTTTGCTGGACAGCAGCAATACACAAACCACATAACTGGTCGTTATATTGGCTGCACAGGGCAAAGTAGGAGGAGGCACCAACTTGGCAGCAAGTCAACCTTTGTCTGAATGAGCATATAAGGTCACAGGTGGATTACTGTAAATCTAAGTGTGAGTGCAAATTGGACACATCCACCAAGGGCAATCACAAGGCCATCTTCACATATGTCTGCAATCTCAGAGGCAAAAATCCAACCCACCCTGTAATGGTGGTCAATCACACCACATAAACACACACCATATTTATAGCCAAAAATCCAAAAAGACCAGGAGTGCAATGCAGGTTCATACTGTGTTGATAGATGACAGGGGTATGATGTGGTTGTAAGTGGTGGCTAATGATAGGCAATGTTGATGTGCTGGCTCTGTAAATAACTTTGGGCAATGTCTGAGGTCCTGTGATGTGTTTTCCTGTTTATGTCTTCCGGGTGGCATGCAGCGGCAGCCAGCATATACTGCAGATGAAAATGCAGCCATCACAGATGCCATGATCCAGCACCATGGGGTGATGTTCGGCCATAGCCGACAAAATCTGCAGAAGCAGACTGCCCTGTGGGATGACCTTATCCACAGGGTTAACACCTTGGGCCACCATGGCCGCACATTCGATCAGGTCAGGCATTGAGCAACTGACCTGATACATCGTGCCCGGCAAAGGGCTGCTGCCGTGGCCAGGGACCATACTGCTACAGGTGGGGGTCCAGGCACACAGACCCCACTTACAGCAACAGAGGAGCTCCTCGCCAACCTTGGGGCATCCCCCACACAACAGCCAACACAAGAAACACAAATTGTGGAGGTGGGTGGCACCCAGGCAACAGGCAAGGAGCATCCAGGTAAGGCCACAGTGCACATTAATTTAGTCTTGTAACAGTCATACTGTCTTCTATAGAGTATCTAGATGCATATGTCAGTTCAAACTGCATTTGAGGGTGGGGTTTAGTATTGCACACAAGTGCATATCTATGGTGAAGTACAGCACATTATGTAGTATCAGAGCTTGTACTGTACATGTGCAGAAAAGTAGCATTCATCTTGTACCAATTTCAAATGTGTGTCTGCTGACAATACCGCTCCTCTACAACTACATAGGTACCTCTGGTCTGGATTTGGGACAGCAGCCTGAAGCCAGTTGGTATGGGATTTTCCTGTTGTGGATCACCAGTACTCCAGGCATGTTTAAGGTGATGCATGTGATGATGCACACAACTGTTACTCTCAGCCATTTTGCGATATCTGCATGTTCACTTGTGGTGGGGTTAACTGCATTGCATGACAGTGATCATCACAGGAGCCTATTTACAACAGATGTCACATATCTGTAGCATACCTCACAACTTATCATTGCAAGAAATCTGGACAAAGACTGACAAAATGGGGTGACAAATGTCCAAAACTGGGGACATATTTTATAAATGAGTGTTATACAGTGCATATAAATGGTGTCCACACACATATTAGAATGCCAGGTATTTGTGATATACAAAAATGAGAGCACAATAAAACATTTCCAAACCCTTCCAACTTTTCATATGACCTATAACCTGTACAGTTCGGTTGTAAAAATCACAAATCTGTTAGGGGAACAGTTATGACACATAAAATAAGTACAGGAAGTTAGACGCATACATGTACACAGGCTGAAGCTAATACTGTGTTGAAGCAGCTTTCAATATAATTACAGCATTGTGTCTTCTTGGGTACACAACTGCCATCAATTACAGAGACTCTTTGATTAACAGCAAATAACAGTCAGCTGTCCTATCAGGATTATCCAAACATTTACTCAGTTGCTTGCTACAGCAACAGCCATAGTTCACATGCAGCTTACAAAGCAGCAATGGGATCTCATTTGTGTAAGGTATCAGCCCAGAGAAGGGTACACACACATTTCCACAGCATTGCATATACCATGGAACACAGTGAAGACAGTCATCAAATGGTGATGAAAATATGGGGCAACAGTGACATTGCAAAAAACTGGACATCCCTCCAAATGTGTGGAAAAGACAAGACCCAAACTGGTCAGGGAGGCTGCCAGGAGACCTACAGCAACACTGCAGGAGTTGCAGGAATCTCTGGCAAGTACCGGTTGTGTACTACATGTGACAACAATCTCCAGTATTCTCTACGACTGGCCTATGGGATAGGGTTGGGAGATGGAAGCCTTTTCTCACACAGGACAACATCCAGGTCTGGCGAATTTCTCAAGAAAAATACATCAGGTCTCCCAAAAGCATGTGGGGAAATGTGTTATGAGGTAATATGACCAAGGTTGCACTTTTTGGCCACAATACCAAAAGTTTTTTTTTGGCACAATAACAACACTGTGCATCACCAAACGAACACCATCCCCATGGTGAAGCATGGTGATGGCAGTGTCCTGCTTTGGGGTTGCTGTTCATAAGCTGGAAGTGGTCCTTTAGCCAAGGTGGAGGAGATTCAGAACAGTTCCAAATACCAGTACCTTTTGGCCCCAAATCTTCACATGTCTGTTAGAAAGCTGTGGATGGAGGAGAATGACACCTTTCCACATGACAATGACCCAAACCATGCATCAAAATCCAAAAAAGAATGTCTTCACCAGAAGACAATCAATGTTTTGGAATGGCCCAGCCACAGTCCACACCTACATCCAATAGAAAATCTGTGAGGTACCCTGAAGAGGGCTGTGCAGAAGAGATGCCCTCGCAATTTGACAGGGCTAGAAGAGTTCTGCAAGGGAGAGTATAAAAATATTGCTAAGTTGAGATATGCCATGCTGATACACACCTTCCCAAGAGGACTGACTGCTGTTATGAAATCAAAAGGTGCTTTAACAAAGTATTAGTTTAAGGGTGTGCACAGTCATGCAACCAGCGTATTGTATGTATTTCAGCTTCTACATGTTAAGCCTAACCATTGTGTTTGTTCTTCAATTGGATTGCACAGGTTATAGGTCACACTAAAGGTGGGAAATGTTATCACATGATTTCTGTGGTTTCATGTTATATATCAGATAAACCTGGCATGTTAATAGGGGTGTCTACACTTATAATATCCAATGTAAGCTTAGAAGGTTATTAGTGTAACCGGTTCTGTTGTAACATACATATACTTCAGGTTTTGAAGTATGAAACACAAAATATGTCATTAATTAGTGACACCAGTTCTCAGAACATCTCAGTAATGTGTCAGACAAACACAGGATTTATGACGAACAGACAAAAATATGAGCCACACTTGTAGACATTCAGCAACACTCTGCACAGTTTAGAGGTATGTTCTGTAGGAGTTGCCACTGTGCTACACAGGTAAACAGCAATTATGTGTACATGGGTGCAGTGTGTGCTACTTGAAGGCCCATCATCTGCTAACACTACTCAGATATCACAGAGGTGTATATAAGTAGCAACATTAAGTGGAATGGGATGCACTGCATGATACTGAGGGCCTGTCCAGGGTATGCATTTAGTGGTCTGACTGTGTTGTGAATGTCACCAGTTGGCTATTGTGAGGTCTGTGTAATGCCTATTTGCCACCTCACCTCTATGTGTGTGTGTGTGTGTGTGTGTGTGTGTGTGTGTGCGCGTGCATGCATGTGTGTGTGTGTGTGTGTGTGTGTGTGTGTGTGTGTGTGTGTGTGTGTGTGTGTCTGTATGTAGCAGCAAACGTTATAGTGCAAGTATTAATTTACATATGTTGTCTTCCCCCCACAGATGGACATGGTGGTCATGGATGTTCCTGCTCAGAATCTGATGTCAGCATCTCTGCAGACTCTGACAATGATGATGGTCATAGTCAGGCACAGGTGGGGTTGTCAGGGGCTGAATCTCTGCCATTGGTTGGCATCCCACACTTATCCACAGTGTCCCCGCACAGAGCCCCAATGTCCACACATGCCCTGTCCCCAGCAGCCACATATGATGGACAGTTGACAGGTGGTGGCATGGAACAGGCTAGTGTGGTGACTATGGCAAGTGTGAGTGTGGACACTGGCCATAGCCAGAGTGCAGGCAAGGTCCCACACAGGCATATGGGCAGGGGTGCTCACAGGAGGACTGCTGCTCATAAAGCCACTGTTGCAACTGCCACAGCATATGTCACAAGGTGCATGTTTCGGGCTGTCATGGATGTACAGGCACATAGTGAACACAACACCAGACAAATACTCAGGGTGTTGGATGCAACTCCTCCTGATTTACATGGCAACATACATGACCTTGTTGAGACCACACACCAAAATACTGAGGTCATGAATAGATGGTGGGGTGAGACCTTGGCAATCCTCAACCATGGCATGTCTGTGCTGTAGCATGTGGTGGGAGATGAGTGTCAGACATGTGGACATAGGTCAGCAACAAGATCAGCTGAGACTCTACAGGGCCATGCACCTTCACACTCCTGTAGTGGCAGTGACACCAGCGCTACCAAAGGGGAGGTTGCTGTCCACATCACAATGGAGCAGGCCGTGGTCACGTGGTCCAGGATGGTCCCATCAGGGACACAAATACAGCAGATAGCCATCACCATCAGGAAGCAGTACTGCATCTGGCCTTGGGCCTGGTGGTGCCAGTGAGAACCATGTCTGTGGCCAGAGATGGTGAACTGGACACCCTGTCATGTACGGTGCACAGCTGTCCAACATACCCCTGTGTAGGGCAGCCACATGGCATGACTGTGTGCATACATACACACACATCTGTATCCCAGGCAGGTCACCTCCAGGCACACACACAGCACCTCTGCACAGCCCATCTATAGGATACCCCTGCAAACACACACACATGACATCAACCATATGGCCAACCTAGGCCTCTGGCAAACCCACACCACACCATGTGCATATAGTGATACCTGTGCCACATCCCTGTCATCCATACCATCGATGCAGGGACATGCTAATATAGGTCTGATGCAAAGGGTGAGTATAGTACAGTGTAGCTGTGTAATACTGTGTAAGGTGCTGTCTGCTTTCACTTGTTATGGGTACACATAAATGTGTATGTACCTTATTAGCCATGATGCATTATTGCTGTTAGTACCACTGACTGAATGTAGTCTGACATGCTGTATTTTGTGTGTGTTCCAGATGTCTGTGTATCTGCGGGCTGTGACCCTGCAGACATTACCAACATGGAGTATGGCAGAGTGGAAATACACCAACTGTTTCATAGCCAAGGTACAGCTTGATATGTATGCTTACCAGGTGTGTATGCATGCAACAGTGTGTGAGGGACACTGTGGTCAGACAGTGTGGCCTTGCATACATACCCCTTGTTACAGACAGGTAGCCTTCAGACATGTCACATCAGTGTTGTGTAGTACCACAGGCTCATACATACAGAACAGGTTACTGGAGTACTATCAGTAGGTCCCTCACAAGCTTAGCCAACAGATTGACCGCAACAGATTCACCTGTCAGCACCTATTGACCCTGCCATTTCATTCCCATACACTCAACCCTGATGCAGTTGTGGGGGGCATGCATGGTACTGTGTATGACAGGTTTGTCATATGTATTCCTGAGTTCACAGGGTGGAACAGGGAAACAAAATGGTAGATCCTTTACATACACACAGTAAAGACTGACACAGGGGATGTGAATACAGTAACACAAACACAGTTGGCAATAGACAGATTAGTAAACCTACATATCCACTTTAATGTACTGTAGTGCTACATACACATGACATGCCCCACATAGATTATATGCGTGGGATATAACCCAGTACTTCTTACAAAACATAATGTTGTGAATGCCTTCATGGATGGTGAGATAACCCACCAGAAATAGTAACTGGAGTCATCTATTGTTCCTACAAGCCTGGACAAGTGATAGGGTAACAGACGGTGTATCAGCATGATGTTTCAGTCAGTTATGATATCTGATACTGGCATGTGTGTCACTACACTAACTGTGACCTATTTGGCAATGATATCACATACATGGCCATTGTTAGGGGACACAGACCACATATAGGTTGCAAACATCTGGATATTCCATAAACATCTGTACAGATAACTAGTATGGCCTCTACAATGGTTTAGCATGCTGCATGTGAGGCAGATGCTATTAACATATTATACTATATATGGTACACACATCAAAATGGTATAACCCACACAGGATATGATTCTCACCCGGACACACACACACAGGTGCCAGTATTGAGATTAGAACCCCTACCTATCTAGCTATTTTTACTATAGTGTTACACAGTTATCAGACGTGCCATGGAGCTTAAGTGATTTAACCTTGTCTCAAGGTATTTCTAAGGTGAATGACATCAGCAGGCCTTGTAAAGTAGGGTGATGGGAAGTGTAGAGGGTGGTACATGCCTCAAAATGGTATAACTCACACAGGATATTATTCTTAACCCAAACACACACACACACACACACACACACACACACACACACATACACGCGCGCACACACACACACACACACACACACACACACACACACACACACACAGTTGCCAGTATTGAGATTAGAATTCCTACCTATCTAGTTATTTCTATTATATTGTTACGCAGCTATCAGATGCACTATGGAGCTTATATGATTTCAACTTGTCCCAAGATACTTCTAAGGTGAATGACATCAGCAGGCCTTGTAAAGTAGGGTGATGGGAAGTGTACAGGGTTGTACACACCTCAAAATGCTATTACTCACACAGGATATGATTCTCAACTGAAACACACACACACACACACACACACACACACACACACACACACACACACACACACACACACACACACACACACACACAGTTGTTAGTATTGAGATTAGAACTCCTACCTATCTTGTTGTTTCTACTATATTGTTAAGCAGCTATCAGTTGCACCATGGAGCTTATATGATTTCACCTTGTTCCAAGGTACTTCTAAGGTTAATGATATCAGCAGGCCTTGTAAAGTACGGTGATGGGAAGTGTACAGGGTGGTACACAACTCAAAATGGTATAAACAACACATGATATGATTCTCTCACACACACACACACACACACACACACACACACACACACACACACACACACACACTTACTTGCCACTATTGAGATTAGAACCCCTGCCTATCTAGTTATTTGTACTATAGTGTTACACAGTTATCACACATGATACCGAGGTTAATGGGATGCCAACTGGCCAAATGTGCTGATAAGGGGAATGACATCAGCAGGGCTGATAAAGTAGGGCACTGGGTGGGAAACTTCTCAAAATACTTCTTCTTACAAACATACACACACACGTATACACACATTTGCTGGATCTGAGAGTAGAACCCCTGCCTATCTAGCTATTTGTACTATAGTATTACACTGTTGTCGCATGCACTGCAGAGCTTATTGGGCTGACAACTGGCTAAAGCAACTGATAAGGGGAATGACATCAGCAGGACTGATAAAATAGGGCACTCAGTGGGAAACTTATTAAAATACTTCTTCCTACGAACATACACAATTACACACCCGTACGCACATTTGCCAGATCTGAGAGTAGAACCCCTGCCTATCTAGTTATTTGTACTATAGTGTTACACAGTTATCACACATGCTACAGAGCTTACTCGGTTGACAACTGGCCAACAGTGCTGATAAGGGGAATGACATCAGCAGGACTGATAAAGTGGGGCACCGGGAATTGTTGTGGGTGGGAATGGCCTAAAACTGTTCCACCTATGAACAAACAAACACACAGTCCCTCACTCTTGCATACACAACTGTCTCTCTCTCTCTCTCTCTCACACACGCACACACACACACACACACACACACACACACACACACACACACACACACACACACACACACACACACACACACTTGCCAGTATTGAGATTAGATCCCCTCCCTATCTAGTTATTTGTACTATAGTGTTATTCACTTATTGCATGTACTACAGAGCTTATAAAGGTGATAGGTGTCAAATGGTACATCTAAGGTTAATGACAGCAGTAGATCTTGTGAAGTAGGGCAATGTGAAATGTACTGAATAGGAACAGTCTTCTAGTACTTAGACCTATGGACACACACACACACACACACACACACACACACACACACACACACACACACGCGCGCACACACACACACACACACACACACACACACACACACACACACACACACACACACACTGGCAGGTGATGTGATATTATAATCCTAACCTCATTACTGTTAAACAATGAGACTCACCTTTTATGATGGCACGTGCAACTGTTTACAACTGGTATACCACTGTGCACAGCAGGACATCACTGTATGCCATTCATGGTATCTGTGTGTGTGTGTGTGTGTGTGTGTGTGTGTTTGTATGTGTGTGTGTGTATGTGTGTGAGACTCACTCTGTCTGTGTCCCCCTGTGTCTCTCTCTCTATCACTGTCTGTCTCTCACTTCCCCCATCTATGCATGTGTGTATACTTGATATATGTTATCTGTTGCCCATATATATATGTCTGTGTATCACATGCAACAGATGCAGTTATATCACATATGGGCCACCTACAGCTAGCTGAGGGGATCCTGTCTGATGTGTGTGTGTGTGTGTGTGTGTGTGTGTGTGTGTGTGTGTGTGTGTGTGTGTGTGTAGGGACAGCTAAGGTGTAGATAGCTGTCTGTATGCACAAACATAAATACACAATACAGTCATACAGTCCAATGTGGGTTCCAACATGTCCTGTGATTCTCTAAGTGTAGGAGCATGCACAGTTTGACCTTATATTGTTAGAGTGGGACTCCATTCTGTAGATAAGTGTATTCTGGTCTGGGGTTATGTGTGCTACAGGCATACCTCTCAGGAGTACACAGGACTTTCCTCGGAGTGCTGGGTTTGTTTAGCAGACATTTTTTCTGACATATCTGTAGTCTGACACTGCAATGTATTGTGTCATTACCTAGTGGCAGACATCCTTAGATCATCACAGTGCTTTACCAGAGGAATACTAGTTGTATGATGCATAGACCAATATTATAAGGCCAGCTATATACATTCTAGCCC
The DNA here is from genome assembly GCF_019279795.1 of Protopterus annectens. Classification (NCBI taxonomy): domain Eukaryota; kingdom Metazoa; phylum Chordata; order Ceratodontiformes; family Protopteridae; genus Protopterus; species Protopterus annectens. The sequence goes on from NC_056745.1 coordinate 568,372,287, forward strand.
GACAAGGCCAGTTGTAAGGTGTGGCTACAGCCAGTTGAGTGATGACGTGCTGTGTAAACAGTCCAGCAACTTGATGATATACTGGCTGGGGATTTCCTGCTTGTGTGGTATTTTTCTAACCTGAGATGTCATATCCTGGTGTGGCCATACCTCTCAGCTGTACATTTTTTGGCAGATTGTCCAGGTGTTTGGCTAGAGGTTTCATCCTGTCTATGAAAGCTTGTGTTTTTATGGCAAGTTAGTTACATATAATTGAAGAGCAATGTTACAAAATAATGACAGACATTACTGTTTCAGACTACATAACCTTCAGACAATTCCTGCTACTGCAAACCCCTCACCCTACCAACTTTCTCAGTATGTAAGGGCGATATTTACAACACATGCCTATCATTGTGCCTTTGTTCCACTTTTATTTCTGCCCTTGTCCAAACATCTTGTTGTCAGAGGTTGGGAGTTATGTGTGTGCGTACAGAGTGCATTCTACTATACAGGCATATCCATTATATGTAAAAGTAAACATTAAAAATATTGAAAAATAGCCACTGGCAACAGTACCAAAAATCACTATATTCACAAAAGGCTTAGCACCTCGGCAACGCAGCCTTCAAGAAGTCCATTATATGTGTAGTATATTCCACATAGCATTGTGGCTTCCAGGTATATCAGTGGCAGAGCAGTAGATGTCACTGTCATGCAAAATAGTTGGCACTGCAGTTATCTGCACATGGCCCTGTCAAAGACAGCACTGTACCTAGGGCAGTACAAGACAACAGCCAGGAGAACATGCTGGCCAGATCCTGACAGTATTAACCACACATACACAGAGCTCATTGACCCTTGCATATCGTGGACATGCAACATGTTTTCATGTGTATTGGAACAGCCATGCCAATGTGTGCTATGCTGCTATTTCTCTGCAAACATACATATTACTGCAATTCTGTCGGTATATGGGGGACACACCTGTCAACTATACACATTTGCACAGACTGTGCTGATATTTGCTTTACATTTTGTTTCCATTTACCATACTATTGTGCCCTGTCTTGGAGACTAAAAGCATATCAGTAAAGGCCACAGGTCAGATTGTAGTGACATACATTTGAATTTCAGACTTGTTACTCTTCATAGCCTTACTGCAACTATGAGACCTACTGTGCTATCACTGTGTGAGTCTGTAGGGGGGAAATTCAACATTGTTGCCATTTATGGGCCTTTGCCGGACATTTCTCTCTGGTTTTCTACAGCTGATTTGCTGTGTGGGTCTAAGGGGTGGGTATGGGGCCAACACACTGACATCCATGCCTGTGACCTATGGCCTCCAGTTGGCCCCACACATATACTGCAGTGGGATATGCCACCTTGGGTACTACTGCATAGTGCAGGGAGGCCAGTATTGGGCACACATTTCCTGGTGTCCCACATAACTGTCAGTTCTCTGCTTCTATCCTAGTAGGCCACCCCATTCCCTTGCATGCATGCAGCATTACTATAGATATGCTACCAAAGCATACTAATCCATTCATTTATTGTTAAGAAGACTGACTTACCTTGTGCCAGCGGCAGTTGTGAGGATGGTGCTTGAGGGACGCCTATGTTGGTTGCACACAATAAACTGCCTATACATGGTAAGTTGCATGTAATGTGATGTGTGTGTCATCCAGTTTACTGTGTGTGTGAGTCAGAGAGTGGGGTCAGTCCCTGGGGTCCAGTGTGTGTGCTATGTATTGCCTCTTTACCAGTGCCTGAGCATACTGGACATGCCTCAATCTGCCTACAGGAGCAGGCCCAGGGGCCTCCTCTTCTGAGTTCCTCTGTGCCTGTGGGGACCTTGGCAATGGTGGTGGGCTGTGTGGCCCTTCCCCGTGCTGCTCCTGCTGCAGCAGTTTCCACAGGATCATATTGTGTAGCATGACACATACTATGAACATGTGTGCACATGTGGCTGGAAAGTACTACAAGGCTCCACCAGATATGTCAAGGCAGTAGAACCGTGACTTGAGCATCCCAAACACACCCTCTATAATGATCCTGGTTTGTGTGTGTGCCTCATTATGGCATTCTTGTGTGGGTGTGTGTGCATTTCTGATGGGTGTCATCATCCACGGCTCCAGTGTATAGCCAGCATCCCCCACCAGATGGTCATACAGGATGCCCGCACTGACAAATGCCTGGTACAGCTGTGATGAATGCCAGATGTGGGAGTCGTGATAGCTTCCAGGAGTGCCAGCACACATATTCATGATAATGCCCTGGGAATTGCACACAGCCTGGCAGTTGATGGAGGGGAAGCCCTTGCAGTTTATGTAGAGCCTAACCTGTTCACCGGGTGATGTTTTGATGTGGATGTGCGTGCAGTCTATTACACCCAGTACCTCCAGGTAATCTGCAACATGGTGGAAGAGATGCATATTACTGGTCCTCTCCTCACAGGTGTTGGGGAAGTAAACATGCTCACCGGCATATGGTAGCATGGCATCCAGGAACTGGTGGAGTACCCTGGATGCAGATTCCTCTAAGACCCCCATGATGTCCCCATTAGGTCTTTGGAAAGTACCCATAGCTAGTATTCTTAAGGCTACACATACCTTGGTATCCACTGGGATGGGTTCCCCTCTGTTGACTCTGGGTCTGAGTTGAGGCCGACACAGCTCAATGATTTGCTGAAGAATGTCTCTGTTCACCCTGTAGTGTGCTACTATCTCTAGATCATGTAGCCCCTGGTAAGTTACCCTGGGTCGGAACACTCTTCTCCTCCTCCTAGGTCTGTGGCGGTTGTCAGCATTATCCTCCTCACTAACCTCAGCCTCTAGCACATACTGATGGATCAAAGCAATGGCAGCCCCTAAAACTTTTCCAGTTAAAATGCCCCCGCATGTGTACACCAATGGTGCAGAGTTTGTGGGGAAAAACCAGACTGTAAAGTGTTTCCGTAGTTTATAATGTTGTCCTGCAGATGCTGTCAAGTGCAACTAACTCTGGGCAAGACTGCAATCCAAATTGCAACTTGCTACAGATCCCCCACCATGCCCCAGGCTTCCCATTCCTCATTTCTTGATAGACTGGAAAATATTAGGGTACAACCCAACACCCTAATAATGAGCAGTTTCAACTACGCCACCATTAACTGGGAAAACTACTCATGTGTCAACTCTTTTGCTCAACGTTTTCTGGAATTCATAAATTCCAATGCCATGGATCAACTTTTCCACTCCCCCACCAGGGGCAGCAATATCCCAGACCTGGTCATTACCAACATAGCCAACCAGTGTTCCACACCAGAGGTCAATTCCTCGTTGGTCAGATCCAACCACAAGCTAATCACCCTAGACATCCACATCTTGCACCCACCCCCCATTAGGGAAATCACGTAAAAGATTTTTCCAAAGCCAACTTCACGCTTCTTAAGACAGAAGTGGCAAACTTCACGACACCCATGCAGATGGACAATAGAGGTATGACTGCTGAATCCTACACAAATGCACTTTATAAGCATTTAAATGAGTCCATGGATCGTGCTATCCCTAGCAGAACCAAGATGCTATCCTCCAAAAAAAGGAAGCCAATCTGGTGGTCCCCTGCCATAAACAAACTCTACAACAGAAGAAAAAAACTGTTGCAAAAAAGAGTAAAATCCCATGATTGGAGGAACTCCCAGGTCAGCCTCAATAAGAAGTTGAGATCCCTCATAAAATCCTCCAAAGCTAGTTATGAAAACAAAATCGTCACTGATTTTAAAGACAACCGCAAAGCATTCTATAGCTATGTCAAGAATTTCAATGGCAATGCTCAGATCTGCTCTGAGTTACAGCACAATGGCACTAAATATACAGAAACAACTGATATTGCCAACATCCTGGCAGATAGGTTCAGTGCTAACTTTACCCCCATCTGACCTCCTAAAGGGCCCATTTCTATACCGGAAGAATGCAAAGTTCCTGTAATCACGGCTGCACAGGTAAAAAACACACTCTTCAAAGCTAAGAACACAGCATCCATGGGACCTGACAACATCCCAGGCATTCTACATGAACTACAGAATGAACTGGCACCCCACCTAAACACCATGTTCAATCATAGCCTCACCTCAGGCTTTGTGCCCACAGAATGGTGCACAGTGACAGTTATCTCACTCCACAAAGGGGGAGCCATCACAGACTCTGGGAACTACTGCCCCATTAGCCTAATGAGCCTGTTCTGCAAGGCCATGGAATGTATCATCATGGAAATGATAAACAAAGACATTGGTAATCTCCAAACTCTGGAACCCACCCAATTTGGGTTTGTAAAAGGCAGATCATGTCTCCTAAACCTGATAGACTACTTTGAAGCAGTCACCAAAGCCATAGCCGTGGGTAAGGGAAAGATATATTCACCACACAAATGCAGGGTGTAACTGTTTACCAGTCTTCTGTACAAGCAGTATTTTAATTCAAACTAATGAAATAAGCCTCTAGAGTCAGTATAGTCTTGAAGATTCAATTAATAATGAAGTCAATGTAAGTCTGCACTAGTTATTAAATGCTATCACAAAACAGCTGCTGTGTCGTCTATATAGCAAATGCAACTTTTGGAAGTACAAAACAGGGCAACAACTTTGACTTGTGGATGTAGAACTGATTAACATAGTTTTAGGTAGAGAAGTGATGAATTTGGCAAGCATGCCAAATCTGACTGAATCCCAAAAATGACCTCTTACATAAATATGTGTATGACTTGTTTCTGTAATGCATCATTTTTTTTACTATTTGTTTATTCCAATATTTGTAAGAATTTTTTCTACATTACATTAATGTAATGTAATCTCAGTTGCTACCATAATATTTTACAAATGTCTGTTATGCCTTTAATATGAAATTTTAGCTGCTGTTTCTTAAACGAGATGTGTCTGTAAATATAGTAATAAGGAATTTTGTATATAACTTATCCCAAGAAGACATTATGAGGTTAATACTCTTATACATATTTTATAATAAATTAATATTCTTATAGAGACTCGATGAGTTTATAAATATTTTATAAAGATGATTTTTTTTTAAACTAGTAAATACTGCTACTTAAATATGAAAGGTTAAGCAAAATTCCATTTTGGATCCAAGGGGATCCAGCATCTGTCTTCCTGGGATGACATGGATGACAGGCCTTGATGCTTTGCCAGAAATGGCCTCCATCTGTCAACCTTGAGATTCTAGATTCTGGCCAAGACTCTTGTCTCCCACATTATGCCTTTTCTAGGCAATGTCCCAAAGACAAATCTTCCAACATAAAAGATATGTAAAAAGTAAATTGAAGGTCATGCTGCTTAATACTAGGTGCCTTAATCTAAAAATGCAATCACTGGGGGCTCTCCTCGCACTGAAAGATGCCGACATCTTTGCAGTCATGGAAACTTGATTCAAGGCTGCAGAGAGCACCCCTGCCTTACCCATTCCACACATTCTAACCCCAAAATGAGGTTGGGAAGAATAAAGGTGGTGGAGTCTCTATCTTCATTAAAGAGAGGTACACCTCCAGACTGGTTTGCCAGCATGACACACTAGAACTACTCCAGGTGCAACTGACAGTTGGCAAAACACCCATCCAAGTTACAGCCAGCTATAGATCCCCCCTCCATGGTTCAGGACACCCACTCCTCCTACCTGGACCTAATTCCCTCCATCAAGGTACCCCCTAATACCCTGATCCTTGGTGACTTCAACTACCCCACCATAGACTAAGTGAACTATTCCTACATTAATGCACTCACCCAGTGATTTCTTGGCTTCATCAGTTCTAATGCACTAGACCAGCTTGTCTCATCTCCCACAAGGGGAGATAACATTCTGGACTTGGTTCTCACCAACATGGGCAACTGCTGTACCACCCCCATAATATGTTCTTCCCTGGTGAGATCAGACCATCGGTCTGTGACATTCAAAGTTTCTATCCTGCCCAACCCCCCCCAGCCATAACCAGGCTAAAAAACTTCTCAAAAGCTGACTACAACCTCCAAAGAGAGGGTATCAGTAGCTTCACACAGCTGTCCCCCTCAGAGGATACAGACAACTATGCTGAACAGTACGCCAATGCAGTATACAAGCACCTGTATAATTGCACAGACTCAGCCATACCCAATAGAACTAAAATCTGCTCCTCAAAGAAACACAAACCTATCTGGTGGACATCCTCTATCAATAGGCTTTACAATAAAATGAATAAACTGTTGTCCAAGGGTAAAAAGACATGCATTTCCAATTGGAAGAACTCTCTACTTAGCCTCAACAAGCAAATTAGATCATTAGTGAAAAGCTCCAAAGCCAATTATGAATCGAAACTAGTCTCTAAAACAAAGGGAAACCACAAAGCCTTCTTCAGTTATATCAGGAATGTCCATGGCAAAGCCTGGGTCTGTTCCAAATTAGTACTTCACGGTACCACTTACACTGATCCTGTTGACTTAGCCAACCTGCTAGCAGATAGGTTCAGTGCAAACTTCACCCCCGTTCACATGCAAAGGCCCATTCGGCATCCTCAATACTTGTCCTGCACCTCACATCTCCATAGATCAAGTGTTAAAGGCCCTATCCAAGGCAAAGAACAAAGCTTCTATGGGATCTGATAGTATCCCAAGCTGTATTCTCCACCATCTGCAGAAAAAAATGGCTCCATAATTGAGCACCCTATTCAATCACAGCCTATGTACAGGCTTCATTCCAGTAGAGTGGAGAACTGCCATTGTCACCCCTTGCACAAAGGTGGTGCCACTACTGACCCTGGAAATTATCACACCATTACCTTGACAAGTCTGATCTGTAAAGCCATGGAGCATATTATTCTGGATCTCATAAACAAGGACATAGGCAATCTCCAAGCACTTGATCCCACCCAGTTCAGATTCATCAAGGGCAGTTCTTTCCTGGTTAACCCGGTTGACTTTTTTGAGACTGTCACCAAGGCCCTGGATGAGGTAAAGTCAGTAAATACAACTTGCCTTGACTTGGCCAAAGCCATTGACACAATCCTACACTTGGGCATCATTGAAAAACTAACACAACGTGACGTAAATCCCTATATCATCAGGTAGGTGACCAACAGGCTCACCAGTAGGACCCACAAGATCAAAATAGGTGCCTCCAACCCCGACAGCAGACCTGTCACTAGTTGTGTTCCCCAGGGATCTGTCCTGGGATGCCTACTGTTTGTCATCTACTTCTCAGTGGTCCAGGCAAAGAAAAAAGGCCTGTGGCTGACCAAGTTTGTGGACAACTGTAAGTTGCGTGCTGTCATTGATTCCCCAAATGATGTCAACATACTACAAGAGGGTCTCACAGCAACAGATGACTGGTGCCAAAGTCATGGCCTAAAGTTAAATGCAAAAAATATATTATCATACCATTCAGCAGAAACATGGCCCCTACTGATTACCACATCAAAGGCAACCACCTAAGCACACGGCATGTTGTGAGAGACCTGAGTACACAGGTTGACAACAATCTCACATTCGACCATCATGTAGCAGTAGTAGTCAGAAAAGGCTTTTACTTGGTTCATCTCATAAGTAAAGGGATTGCAGACAGAAAAAAGGAGATTATTACCTCTCTGTACTCCTCCCTCATTAGGCCAATAATTGAGTACAATGCACCATTTGGTATGTACCTTTCCAAACACCTGCACCAGCTGGAAAGGCCACAGAAATACTTCACAAAGAGAATCTATAGCCTCCAACAACTGTCCTATGTGGACAGGCTCAAATCACTATCACTCTATTCGGTATTGTACAGATTACTCAGAGGTGATCTGTGTCTCGTCTGCAAGGTAATCTCAGACCTTTCCATACTAGAGATGCTCCATATCCATAAGTCTAACTCCTCCTGCATTACCCACTCAATAGGCCTAAATCTAATATGCAACATCAACAAAAACCTGCTGGAGTGACACGTTTGTCTCCCAGAGGCTGCCCTGTCTCTGGAATAGACTTCCCCTACATGTCAAACAGAGTACATCGCTGACCCTTTTCAAGCACAACCTTGATGAGTGGATGGGAAACCACAAATTTGTCCCAGGAGTTCCACTTGTGTCCCTCATTGAAAGGGCAACAGGTGCTAACTAAGATTTATTGTTGGGGAGCAACCTTTAGCTAGGCTTGAAAGGGCCCTAGGGCCATTAGCCTAGTAACCTCCTATGATCCTATAAAATTCATTTAGAGCTTACTCTAGCAAAAGGACTACAATATTCGCAAAAATATAATGATGAGGCAGTTTTAATTTAGAATCAATATTAAAAGCAATGGCAGTATTTCATTTCATATTATAATAACAAAGGATCATTTATATAGAGGTCCATGACAACGGATCAAATACACTAAATATCGAACAGCCGGAAAACCAAAAATGCTGGTGATAGAAACCTGATTTATGAGATCATGGTACAGTGAAAATCAGGAAATTTGCCCTTTCCTCACTGCAGTGCAATCTGGGAGTTAGTATATATATTTATCAGGGGGGGGTGCGCCCCCCCCACAAAATGTGTTTCTATTACCTGCATTTCAATTTTCTGGCCGTTCGATATTTAGTGTATTCAGTCTGTTGTCATAGACCCTTTATATAGAGTCACCATAACACAGACTTGAGAAGAAAAGTGACTTATAAAATCTTATAAATGCTTAAAGATTCTAAGGAGGGATCATATTCCCAAACATAAAAATCAAACATAAGTGTCAGGTAAACCTCGGTAGTAGAGTTACTCAGACCTGTACTAAAGAACTCAAATACTTTGTCATCAAGCTGGAGAAGCCAAAGGGGTTTCTGCTGCTTCTGTACAGTCCAGAAATGAATACTTTGCTTGTTTCATGAATATATCTTGAGTAAAAGACTTTCACAACATCCTGATGATGGGTACAACCCTTTTTGGGAAAGAAACTGCGTTTAGTGCCACAGCAGCTGGAAAATCCAAACTGTTAGCTGTCAGTCTGACAGTGTATAGGAAGATATAGCTATATAAATATAAAAATAAAATATATATGTGTGTGTATATATATATATATATATATATATATATATATATATATATATGTATATATATATATATGTATATATATGCACACACACAACATGCACACACTGTTATATTGGTTGTATAATATTGATACTTTTCATTGACTATTTATGTCAAAATAAAACTTTGCACATTTTCAAAGCATACTTCAATAAGCAAAACTTTTGTGTACTTTGAGTCATTTTTTAACTCTGCAGCAGTCCATACAGCCATAAATTTGCATTATTTTTTTTTGGAGAATTTGCTTTAGGACCGGTTCTTACTTTGCTGCTGTTTCACTTAGGGTCATTACTTCAGGAGTACCTCTCTGTTAGTTTTTCTTACCACAGTTTTCACTGTACCTGTTTTCCTAAATTATGACTAATTGTGAAATTCTGGATGCTGTTCCTCTTGAACTTTGATTTAAAAGACAAACTGATAATATATTATTGCAGGTACTGCATTTTATTTGACCTTTAGCATTCAGTGTAAACTTTTTAAGTCACCTTTAAAGTTCATTTTATAAAACTGAAATATTATTGTAGAACTGATGACTCAATGGTAAGTAGCTATCAATTTGAACGATGCTTATCTGTCTGTAGCACTGGCCTTTTACTACAAGCTTAGACAATTGTTTGTCTTTTAAACAATCCATTTCAAGTATGTGACATATAAATGTATGAGGCTTCTTTTCTGCAGTTTTCAGTCTTTTCTTCAGTCCACTGCTTTACCAGAAACTTTACTTTCAAGTTGCAGACCTTCTTATGGCTTCTATAATCTTAATCTGTCTCCATCCTGTAAACGGGGTAATGCTTTACACTTTCTATCATAGAAGTACTTTAGTTCCCTCATTTTTCTTTCTTGCATTTCCTTTTCTCATTTCTTAATGTTCAGTCATCTGAATTACAGCTGAAGTAAGAAATTTGCTTTTCGACCTTCTAACAATTAATATTTGAGATAGTGAGAAGCGGAGTCCCTGCATTATTTCATATATTCTAAAACTCAGAGAACTAGCAAGAACTTTTAAGTTTTTCTACTTAAGGTTGTATATGGCTAAGTATCTTATGGTCCCTGTGATCACTTACCTAGTATGTTACTGTGTTCCTTATCTATCAAGATCTAGAAATGTTAACCTTTTTTTGATTTACAGCACTACCTATATTGCTGAACCATTTTTTGGCAGTAGTACTTTCTTAGCAATGCTATTTACTTTGGTTTATGTTCTCTCCCAGCCCTGAGAACTACTGGTACTTTCTTCAGAGCATTATTGCTGACCCAGAGTCAGGATTCATTTGTATATAGTATTTCCCTGTCATAGTTCCTAAATTTTAAAAAAGCCAGCATAATCATGTAAGATGTAATTTCTAGATCTCTGCACAATGCCCATGATGTCTTTGTGACTGCACAACTAATTTTCTAAACATGCAGCCTTTTCTTTTATACTGTTACTTCATTTACCATACTTGAGTCACACAAGTGGCATAGCCCAAACTATTATGTTAAGTAACATTTTTATTTGCACCTGGTTGACAAAGAAATGTTGTTATACTTAGATTTTTTTTTTTAGATTTTTATATTCGCATAGCAACAGTTTTTGACCCAATAGTGCCACCTGGTGGCCAGCACAGGCTAACTTAGCCCCCCCCCCTCCCTCTCTGTATATACACACACACACACACACACACACACATATATATATATATATATATATATATATATATATATATATATATATATATATATACATACAGAGAGAGAGAGAGAGATATCAGGTCAGCACAGTGAGAGGACAGCATGAATTCCTGGACAGTTTGAACAGCTTCTTTGGGAGATATGAGGAAAGAAACAACAGGTTACACTAAAGCTACATACTGATGAGAAGGATGCAGTACTCAGCCTCAGCACAGAGGAGGTAAGAAAAGAGCTAGGGAGAGTGAACCCCAGGAAGGCTGCTGGCCCTGATAACATACTGGGTTAGGTGTTAAAAGGCTGTGCTGACCAACTATGTACAGCACTGAAGGAAATATTTAACACCTCTCTTGCCATGGCAAAAGTACCCTCATGCTTCAAGGAAACTAACATCTTCCCACTATCTAAGAAAACCACTCCCTCCAGCCCTAACATCTACAGACCAGTCACTCTGACATCCACTGTTATGAAAAATTTTTTAGTGGCTAATCAAAAAGCATCTTTCATCATGTCTACCTCCTGATTTTGACCCTCTGCAGTTTGCGTACAGAGTTAATCGATCCATGGCTGATGCCATATCAGCAGTACTACACATCTCCCTTGAGCATTTAGAGGGCAAAGACAACTATGTTTGGATGCGTTTCATAGACTTCAACTCTGCATTTAATTCAGTGGTACCTGTGCAGCTGACAGAAAAACTGGCTCATTTAGAAATCAGTAAACATTTCTGTAACTGGATCCTGGACTTCCTGATATAGAGACGACAGGGTTTGTTCAGATAAGAACACATCAAAGTGCATCACGATTAACACCGGGTTCCACAAGGATGTGTTCTCAGCCCACTGTTATTCACCATCCTGACCCATGGCTGCTATGCTAAACATGAGTCCAACCATATCATCACCTTTGGTGATGACACCTTAGTCGTGGGACTCATCACAAAGGAGGATGAAAGGACATACAGAGAGGAGGTGGAATTTCTGATCAGTTGCTGCAAGGGGAACAACCTTTATCTGAATGTAAGCAAGACCAAAGAGATTATCATCAACTTCAGGAAAAGGGGAACAAACCACCCAGTGCTCAGGATCAATGGTGAGAGTGTGGAGAGTGTTAAGAGTAAGAAATGCCTGGGTGAACATATATCAGAGGATCTCTTGTGGTCGGGAAACACCAACCAACTGGTCAAAAAAGTGCATCATTGCCTCCATGTTTTAAGAATGTTGAAAAAATCCAAACTTCCTCTTCATATTCTCTCCACCATCTATAGAGGTGAAATAGAGAACATCCTCACCTGCAAATTCACAGTGTGGTTTGGAAGCTGCACAATTACAGAAAGGAAGGTGCTACAAAGAGTGGTGAGGATTGCAGAGAAGGTAAAAGGTTCCAGTCTTCCACTGATACATCTTTATTCTGCAAGAAACATCTGAAAGGCCACCAAAGTAATACAGGACAACACGCATCCTGCAAATGGACTGTTTACAACTCTGACATTGGGCAAAAGATATTGCAGCATCCACTACAGGACTACATGAGTCAGTAACAGTTTCTACCCTACAGTGATTAGACTTTTGACCTCGGGCACTAGTCCCAGGGGTCTGGAAACATAACTCAATTTTTATTTATTTTTGCAATATATACCTACATATATTCCAAGTAAGTGCAATATTTATTTATTATATCCATAGTCAGTATTATTTAACTCATTCAAGTGCAATATTAGACAAATAACGTAGGCATTTCAATCTGTAGTGTGTTTTGTATTACTTTAAATAGGGTAGTTAATTTAACTCAGGGAAGGGTATTCCTTTAGTTTTTGAGTGTTGGTAAATGTCTCTTCTCTTTCTGCATGTTTTGGAAGTAGTATTGTATTTGTTAGTTAAGTTTATTGTTTCACTTTTCTTATAATCTCAAGAACTGAGCTGATGCATGAAATTTCGTTTAGGCTACAAGTGTGTAGTACTAAATGACAGTAAAGTTTATTTTGACTTTGATATATCTATTTATATATATATATATATATATATATATATATATATATATATATATATATATATTGATCTACTTTGATCCAGCGAATTAACTTTTCATCAAAACGTAAATTCGCAAACTCACATGAAACTGCATTTTTTCAAAAATGCACTTTCATTTAAAAAAAAGCTAAAACCTAAACAAAAAAAAAACACACTAAACACAACTATGCAAGGGGCCAGCCCCCCTGCACCCCCTCACACCCCCCTACTTTAATATTCAAACTCCAAGATCACACTTCAATGAGGAAAAGGGAATATTCCCTTATCCCCACTGTACCACGATCTCAGCAATAGTTTGTTTAGTTGTACATCAACACTAAACGTTAATGTACAACTAAAGTAACATGCAAACTGCATGTTTTTATTTCATTTGTTTATTTATTTATTTTTTTAATTCTGTTCTTACACGAAAGTGCATTTTTGAAAAAATGCACTTTCATGTAAGTCAGTTAGTGAATTTATATTTCGATGAAACATAAATTTGCTGGATCAAATGGGATCATACATATGTGTGTATATATATATATATATATATATATATACATATATATATATATATATATACATATATATATATATATATATATATATATATACACATATATATATATATATATATATATATATATGTATATATATTATATCTATATATATATATATATATATATATATGGATTCACTTCAGAAGCCAGAAATATTAGAAGCCTGAATTTCATAATCCGGAAGACCAAAACCCTGAAAATTCAAAATTCTGAAAACTCAAAGGCCTGAATCCCAAAAGACTGAAAATATACAGAACACAAAGAATAACAATAGTCCAGTACAAGGACACACAAAAACACATACAAGACAAAGGATAGCACTTTTCACCAAGTATGGGCAGGGGGGCAAGCCCCCCTCCACACCCTCTGCTAATTAAATTTATCAACTTCAAGATTGCACTTCACAGAAAAAAATGGCAAACATACCATCACATGTTTCATAACTGCCTGTTGTAACCTTAGTACTGTTCCCTTTTAACTTGCTATACTACAACACAACTCATGAAAGTGTAGTGAAATGCATTCTTGGAGTTGATATATTTAAGTAGCAGAGGGTGTGAGGGGTGCAGCTCCCAACATGAGGGGGTACCGGGGGGGCTTGCCCCCCTGCTTATTTTTGGTGGAATGTAATCTGGTTTGTGTTGTCTTCAGTCAGTATATGTATCCTATGTGTTTTCAGTCTTATGGGATTCAGGCTTTTGAGTTTTCAGGATTTTGAATTTTCGGGCTTTTGGTCTTCCGGATTATGAAATTCAGGCTTGTGATATTTCAGGCTTCTGAAGTGAATCCATATAGATATATAAAGCATTTTCTAATTCCATTTGTTTAAAAGTATTTTCCAACAAAAATATTGTCCTCCATACTTGTGCCTAATTATTCTGTCTATTAAACTGATCAAATTTAAGTTATTTTCCCATTCATATTTCCCCCACCACTAGGTGCATACTGTAATACTTTAAAAATTGAATTAAAACCTCTAAATTATTAGTATTTCACATAGACAGTAGAAAAGGCTTATCTGCAAACAAACAATAGTAAATGTAGGGATCCCAGAATGGAACATAAAATGAATGTTCTGTGATGTGTTTATAATGAGAAACAGCTCTTTGGGTTAGGGAGCCTTGGGATGGGTGATAATATGAGGTGTGCTAGAAAAGGGGGTAGCTTTATTGCACAGAATTGAAGATAGCAGTGTTAGCAGACTGTCTATTGTGTAAAGCGGGACTGGAAAAGAGGAGACAAAAAGAGGCTTGTAGACAGGATGGGATGGGACAAGTTATTATGGAGATATGTAGAGAGCAAGAGAATATACGTGGTCAGAGGTTGTCAGAGGAGTACAGACAAGTAGGGTTGCACAGAGTAAGGAGAAAGGTGAAAGTGGGAGATGCAACTATGAAAGGAATGACAAGGAGAAAGAAGCTGAGTATCGACATAAAGATGCAGACAAATGAGAAGTATTAGGGGGAAACTGAGCCAGAGGTGGCCAGGCAGGAACCAGCATCATAGTGCGAGTGGGATACAAATTGGCAGGGTGGGGCGCTTATCCAGTCAGGAGAGGTAGAGGATAAATTAGAATTACAACTGAGAGGCCTTAGAAGAAGAGCACAGGATGTATGGGGAAGATAATGAACATACTACATAGGGAGAAACAGTCATTACAGATAGTGACAGACTGAGAATGGAGGAAGTGGAGGAAGACATGTTACAGACAGAAAGTGTAATGGCATGGGGAGTAAGCAACGAAGACTAGAGACAGTGTGGGGAAATAGATAAGGATTTTGGTGATTGGAGACTTAATCATAAGGAAGATCAAGAGTTTAGGTGAATGAAAAAGGAGAGACAAGACCTTGGAGAAAACAGTCTTGGGTCTTAGACTGTATAAATCATGGAAGGAAGTGAACAAACTGATTTTAAATAAGGAGGGGTAGACATGTTGTGGTGCATGTAAGCACCATTGACCTGTTGTAAGAGGCATCTGAGGCTGCAGCAAGCAAGACTAAGAAGGTGGCAGACATGTCAGGAAAGAGGGTTTGAGGTAATATTCTTGTTATCTTTACCAGCAGCTAGCAGACATTGGAAAGAGATTACGCAGTATAATGACTAGCTGCATTAACTTGATGCCAGGGGGAGGAGAGAAGCTTATCTAGTCTACCTTTTTATATGTCTTAACATTTTTTGACCTCCTCTCCATCTCAGTATCCCCCCTTACCATTTTCTTCTTGTCCCGTACTCTCTTGAATTTACATGTGGATTCTCTCTCTCTCTCCCCTACTCCCATTTGGTAGTCCATTCTATGGCTTCACAGACTTCTCTCTCTGTGAAAAGATACTTTCAGAGACCCAAGCAGTCATTGCATTCTGCTGCTTGCACCTCCTCCTCCTTCCCCCTCCTTCCTTCCTGTTTAGAATATTCCCTTCATATTGCCATCACATTATGTTAAGTCTGAGAAAAACACACTGGAGAGTGCTAGACCCAGAGCAGACCCCTGTGGTATTCTACTAGCCACTAACCAGAATTTCATTGCTCCACCCCTTGCACAACATAACATAACTGCTATCCTCAGGACATCTTTAATTCCTGAATTAACAAGTGATCAGATTTCTTTGGAATCTGGGAGTCAGCCCATCTGGTCCTGTAGCTTTATCTACCCTAAGAGTATCTATTTTTTTCTCTGAACTGCTTCTTCCGTTCTCTCTATCTCTCTCTGTTCTAGTGTCTGTCCACTGTTCTTTCCCTCGTTCACCTCTGATTCCACCTCTTTTGCAGCATGGTCCTCTTCTTTTGCTTTCCTTTGTGAATACTGAAGCAAAATATTAATTCAGTCCCACTGCTTTTTCCCAGTCTTCTGTGATCTCCCTTGTATCTTTGTTTGGCCTGGGCAGTTCAGTCTCTCCTTTCATTCATTCTGACATGTACCTAGAAAGCCTTTGCTTCCCTCCGTTGCCCTCATTGATGACTCCCATCAGGTTTATACTTCACTGCCCTTACTATCTTTGTAGCATAGCCTAGATGAAGTATGCTTCCTCCACTTCTCCACCCATGGTTTCTACCTTTTGCAGGCCCTATATGTTTTCCTACTTGCTAGTTTCATGTCCCTTTGTAGCTAGACTGGCCTTCTTCTCTTTCTGCCACTTCATCACACTTTTGTCAGTATTCCAGAGTGCTCCATTACTAACCCATTTTTGGAGATTGTTTGCTGTCTCTCTATCTGTCTCAGTGTCAGAACACATCCTTGATCACCTCTCCCAGCCCAGCATAATGTACTTTGCTATAACATGCATCGTTATCTCTACCTTTTTATTTTCACTGTTACCCCACTCGTAACCACTTAAATGTGTGATCACTGCTGGCAACGGTACCTTAATCTTCACATTCACGATGTCCTCTGCACTGGTTAGGACCATGTCCACTCGTAACCACTTAAATTTGTGATCACTGCTGGCAACGGTACCTTAATCTTCACATTCACGATGTCCTCTGCACTGGTTAGGACCATGTCCACTCGTAACCACTTAAATTTGTGATCACTGCTGGCAACGGTACCTTAATCTTCACATTCACGATGTCCTCTGCACTGGTTAGGACCATGTCCACTCATAACCACTTAAATTTGTGATCACTGCTGGCAATGGTACCTTAATCTTCACATTCATGATGTCCTCTGCAGTGGTTAGGACCATGTCCACTCTTAACCACTTAAATTTGTGATCACTGCTGGCAACGGTACCTTAATCTTCACATTCACGATGTCCTCTGCACTGGTTAGGACCATGTCCACTCGTAACCACTTAAATTTGTGATCACTGCTGGCAACGGTACCTTAATCTTCACATTCACGATGTCCTCTGCACTGGTTAGGACCATGTCCACTCGTAACCACTTATATTTGTGATCACTGCTGGCAACGGTACCTTAATCATCACATTCACGATGTCCTCTGCACTGGTTAGGACCATGTCCACTCTTAACCACTTAAATTTGTGATCACTGCTGGCAACGGTACCTTAATCTTCACATTCACAATGTCCTCTGCGCTGGTTAGGATCATGTCCACTTGTAATCACTTAAATTTGTGATCACTGCTGGACAACGGTACCTTAATCTTCACAATGTCCTCTGCACTGGTTAGGACCATGTCCACTTGTAATCACTTAAATTTGTGATCACTGCTGGACAACAGTACCTTAATCTTCACATTCATGATGTCCTCTGCACTGGTTAGGACCTTGTCCAGAGTACTATATTTTCTATACACTCATGTACCAGTTGCTTGAATGCCTCATTGTCCAAGACCTTCATCAACTCCCATCCCCTACATGTAAGAGCTTGGAATCCTCTAGTCAGCTTGTAACAGATTGATTATTTCCTTCTTCATCACTTTGGGTATTTTTTTTGCCAGAAATGAAGCATTTTGAGACTTCATAATACAGGGGATTCATTTCAAAAGTTGCATCAAATAACTCATTTTCATGTTTTTGTTCTAAATCTGTATATTTAGAATGCACAGAATTTTGCTTGCATGTTTCCTCTCAAGTTTATAGGTACATCTACTATGTCATGAATTAAAACAGTACAAGCATTTTGTGACCTCCATTCTGGATTCTGTCATAGCTCACTTTTTCATATCCATTACTGCTGCAACACATTTTAACTTTCTTTTCTATTTTTACCTTATTTTTGACTATTTTATTTTGCACACATTATTATCTCAGCTAATTATCCATACTGCCTAATATGGTCAGGTCTGTTTTTCTCAAACTCCTGCAACTCTTTACATAATTTCTTATGCCAGACATTTTTGTCTTTTACTAAAGAATGAATTATCTCACCAAATGTTGTGTTTTGTTCTGTTATGCTCTTTATAGTACAAGCATCTATAGTATATGTGGGACCTTGTGCTATTTTAATGAACAGATGCCTAATAAATAACAAATTCTTCCTTGGCTGACAATAATTTCTTGATCCAAAGCTTCCGGTTTTTGTAAAACTTTCATGTTGCTAGAGAACTTTGAGGCTGCATATTACACTTTTAATTTCAACCACAGTAACACTTTAAAGCAAATGTACTTCTTCACTTCTGCAGATTTTTAAATTCTGACAGATATTTTCAGTTCTGGAAGGTTCTTCACTTTGTACTAACTCTGAAGCTGAAGACACTGATATTCTATTTTCAGGAAAATACTACAAAGTACCAATATTTGGACTGTTGGGGGAAAAATGAGATTTTGAAGAAAACTATTTTAGGCTAGAACATAACATATATTTCTAATTATATTTTTTCTTGTAAAGTTGCCAGTTTGTTTTATTTAGTGTTCTTCAACCAGAAGCAATTTAGTGATACTTTTATGTGAGTGAATCAAAGCCACAACAGAATTATGCTATTACACTTAATTATTCTGGGTATAATACCACATTATCCACGGTAGTACAGCAGTAGCATTGTTACCTCACAGCAAGAGGTTCTCCTGTTTGATTCTCAACTGGAGTGCCTTCTGTGTGGAGTCTGCATGCCCTCCCCGCAGTCGAGTGGCCTCCGAAAGACATGCCTGAATGGACATGCCTTTGCTGAAGGTTGAGTGTTGGGCTGGCAACTCAGCACCATAAAAAGTGACTGCCAATGATTAGCGGACTGGACTTACACTGTGGTGACCCCTAATCAGGGAAAGCCGAAAAGACAAACAAATTCTTGGTATAATACCTATAACTTTATGGCATTTCATTTTAAATAACCTCAAATCAGTTCCCCTGACAAGGGGACAAAAATGTATGGTTTAACCATATATTCATACTGAAAGTGCTATCAAAACTATGCACATACCATGCAAATCAGTTTTGCAAGTTCAAAAACAGCTGTGACAGATGTGTGGAAGGGGATAAAAATTACCCATAGGTTATCGTATCCATGACTCATGCATTAGTAATGGTTGTTTCACCACACCAACATACTGAGGGACAGTCTACCTACGACAACCTCCACAGAACATTGGCTGGAGTTAGAGCTGATGCTGACCAACCAAATGCGAACTGTTTACATAGACAGGACATACTGCTGACCCCAAAATTGATCCAGCAATCTTGATGCCTGACACTGGATTTGTCCTGGCTCTACAAGTTCACTCTTGACCTTGTCGATTCTTGTAATATATATACACAGATTCACTTTGAATCATCGAATGTTCAGAACATTGACGTTCTGATCATCGAGACCAGAACATCAATATTCAGAATATCAAAAATTCAAAATGAACCGTAAAAAAAAAAAAAAAAAAAAAAAAAAAATCACAAACACTGCGTTATGCAGGGGGTTTTGCCCCCCTGCAACCCCCATGTGGGAGTCTGTGCCCCCCACACCCCACCTAGTTTAATATTCCAACTCCGAGATCGCACTACAGTGGGGTAAGGGAAATCTCCCGTTTACCGCTATATGCGGTGGCTAAACGGAGATTTCCGCATTCTACCTTCAATGCCAACACTCAGATGGCACACACACACACACACACACACACACACACACACACACACAACATGCAGGGCACCTTGCTGCTCTGCATACACACCCAACATTCCACAATCTCACTTACTTGGCACTTCCACTTTAAACCTTTGTTTAAACCTGGTCTCGATGATCAGAACTTCGATGTTCTGAACATTCGATGATTTAAAGGGAACCTATATATATATATATATATATATATATATATATATATATATATATATATATATATATCTCCACTGTCTCCTCTGTGACTGTTAGAAGACTCATTCAGGTGGATACAATTTTATACCCACAGTAGAAAGGGTTTTCCCATTTTCTTTCACAGCCATCAGTTGATCAGCAATAAATATCTATATATGTTTTTTTTAATTTAACTCATCCCAAGGGTCTGCAGTCCCCAGAGAAGGTTATATTAGTTAAAGGGCACAGGGCAAGGTGATCCCTGCATAGGTGGCGAAAGTAGTAAGTTTTCCGACAACTTCAGCCTGCATTGTACATTCCATATCATTTACTGGAAATTTTTGTTTCTGTTAGCATTCACAAAAATAAATAAACAAATGATTAAATGGCAAGTACTATATTCATGTCGTAACATAACAATGCCTACTCAGCCAGCAAGATCACTGTCCATGGAGTCATATTCCACCCAAACCTATAGCCAAAGGAAGGCCAGATAGAGATTGATATATCCCAGCTGCCAACTTGTAGGGAACAGTGATTAGCATATTCCTTAGAAGCAGTCAAACTGTTCTTTATTTTTTTAAAGGTTGCAGTCCATTGCTACTTTAAAAACGAGTTTGCAGTTTACAGACGGCCATTAAGTGCTTATAGACAATCTATGAAGTGTCAGACTGTCATTTTTTAAAGGTAGCTGTCGGGTGTCCCTAACCAACACACACACACACACACACACACACACACACACACACACACACACACACACACACACACACACACACACACACAAGCAACGTCTGACAACTGAAGCTGCTGTGCTGTTTTTTTTAACAATTGCAGTCATGATCGCTCATAGACAGCACAGGGATGCCAAACTTCCTTTCTTCCTATAGATGGACCAAATCCATCAAAGAGACTGCCACAGATCTCAACTTGCTAGGTGGCCATGTGGAACACAGACCATAGTAATGTGTGAGAAACTGTCAAAATGTGTAATGCTCTATTCTTGCACAATGCAAAAAGTGTATTATGGCCATGGCCATAGTCCTTTTACTAAATATACATGCTATGTAAAGATTTTTATTTATTTATGTCTTATTTATTTATACTTTGTTGACAGGGTTATCCCTACTAGGACAATGGCTAGACTGCAGACACTAAATAATGATAGACCTTTTGAGTTTCAGACTTCATATCCTGTAAAAAAATACATGCTAATTCAACACCTGTTATTTCAACAAATTTCCAAGTGAAAAATATGTCTCTGATTGGGGAGCTGTGTTTCTAGCTGTAGTTTGCCTTTGTCCCTAGTTTTTGAAATAAGAGCAACTGCATGTAGTGAGGTAAAATAAAGATGACAGCACATCCAGTTATTTTAGATTTCCGTCTGTGCTTTGGGATTGCTCAGTAGACTTTCCTGAGGCCATGGACTTGTACCTGTAATCAGACTGGTTATTTATCCTCAGGAAGTCACTCTCTGATTGGCCCCCTTTCTCCTTGTGTTGATTGTCCAGAATTATTATTTGGGAGTAAATCAGAGAATGGAAAGTAGAACAACCCCCAGTCTGAAGTGGAGCTGTGGAACACTGCTTTACTTCTACATTAAATGATTTGCGTTCAGCTCAATGAGGTGTGCTTCAACACTAAGGAAACCCCACTTGCAACTGTATTGGTTTGACCCTCAAAATATTCCTTGTTATCATTTTTGGGTAGTTTGCCAGAGGGACTTCTAAACTTGTCCACATGACCTCATCGTAAGGACAGTATTTGAGTCATACAGCTTAACACCCTGAAAAGAGACATAAAGGACAAACATAAATTCTCAGCCTGCCGCAGCTTTCAACTTCTTATCTAATGGATATTTGGCCTGTGCCTGGGAAGTGGGTGCATTTTAAAATAGTAACAGTTATGGTCTGGTCAAGCGTATGGGAATCATCATATACCAATCAGTCTCCAGACAGATAAAAAGTCCTATCAGCTGTCCCCGAGTTCGGATGCATGGTATCTTGATGTTCAGTGCACTGTTCTTAGATTCTTGAAGATGTTTTCTGTAGGTGGGGCAAAACATGGCATCTGCTATGGGATTCTGCGTGCTTGCTCTTGTCTATTTTGTAGAGATGGGATAGTACTGGATGACCGCCTTCCTTCTCCTGCATCATTCTAAGGACCTTTCTCAACTTAGAATTGTCAGGAGAAGCAGGGAAGGCTATCCTTACAAGGCTATTGAAGTGCTATGGCACCTACTCACATCAGGGTTTTGGTTTAATGTGGCAAGATTTAGTAAAGCATTTTCTGGTGCTGAGTGGAGCACAAAGATCTCTCTCAGGACCCTGATTCTGGGGACAGTAACTTTTAATGGGTGAGGCTGATATTGCCACAGGTCTAAAGTTACCCTGTGAGGCATAATTACCAGGGTGTAGTGGTAGGATATGTCTCATCAGTGTCTAAAACACTATTGAGTGCCCCACAGGGAAGGTGATAAAGGCTACCAAGAAGTCAAGACTATCACTAGTTGTTCTGTATACAAAAAAGTACTGGTTCAACTCTGGTTCAAATGCAGGTTTGTGGTAAGAGAAGAGAGGTAATCCCAAAGCAGGAATAACCAGAGTGTATTGTTTGTGCATGAGATTAATAAAGGCTAACACCTGAGAAATTGATGTTTCCCAGTATTAGAAGACTAGACATATAAGTATCTGATGTTGACTACCTGGATCAAGGATACTAAAAAGCCACAGGCTAGAGTTACATTTCCTGGTGGGTGAAATTTCCGTTGGTACAGAACTGCATTAATGGCCAAAGAGACACTAATGTCATTTGCAACTGTAGAGAGTTATTTGCATCGGGCTGCTGACTGAAGGATTAATAACCCTGGGAACAGGACTCCATATCACACCGATTAAGTTTGGTTATAGCAGGCTAGTGAAAGGACCAATACCAGTCTGCATTAGCCTAAGGTGAGGCCAGGCATTAGATAGCAGTTTCTAATTTATCGTACTTTATAGCTGTGAACTGCAAAGACAAAGTCCTCAAAAAAGGAGGAAGAGAGGAAAAGAGCAGTGTTTTCTTTCTTCTTGGAAACTGAAAAGCAAGTATTTCCACTAACGTCTTCAAGTGAGTTGTCATCAAGGAACTCCTAAAACTTGTACTTGCATCATCTAGTGGCTAGAGTAATCCTTCTACCATTTTACTGTGCTTTTTTGAGTGCATATGGGTATATATATATATATATATATATATATATAAAGATATAGATAGTATGGATATATATTATATTGAGGCAGAAATACACATACGCATGTATATATATATATATATATATATATATATATATATATATATATATAGCCGAAGTTTTGAAACTCTGAAAACTGTTTATTGGGATCACCGTATAGTGCTGAACCAGGATTTCCCATTTTCCTCATTGTAGTGGAATCTCGGAGTTGGGATATTTAAGTAGCAGAGGGTGTGGGGGGGTGCAGGGGGCCTGCAAAAATGTACAGGTAAGTTGTTTTGTTTAATTTTCTTGTTTTTTTTTTTTTTTTCGGCATTTCAAGACTTCGGACATATGGTCTCGGCCATATGGTCTTTGGAGTTTTGAAATTTTGGCAATCTGATAGGGATCTATACACACACACACACACACACACACACACACACACACATATATATATATATATATATATATATATATATATATGTGTGTATGTATTTTTTACTGAGGCAGAATTTGCAATAAATGTAATTCATAAGCTAACAATAGCAGATGCTCTTCACTAAATTTTAAATTTCATAAAATAGTATTTTTAGTGTATAAACTGATTATTTAAAAATATTAAACTTGCAAAATACAGCTGAGAGTGAATTTCAGAATTCAAAAAAATGGAATGTTAATTAGTGGTGGGCCAGAACAAGCTCAGCGGTGGTGATAGCAGCTTGTGAATTTTTATCTGGTTGAACAGAATGTGTCTGAGTGTTACAAACATACAAGAAATCAGGACAAAGCCTGACAAAATGGGGGGAACAAAGGCCCAAAAATAGGGACAGATTTTACATGTTGCTCTTAGGAACTTAGAAAGTTGCTATAGTAACAGGGTTGGTGTTAACATACCAGTGATTTGTCAGAAAACCACAAATGTTATGAAGAATAGACCAAAAATATGAAGCAAAAATCTGGACATTCTGTGAAAATCTGGACAGTTGAGCGGTATAGATACAAATCAGGCCAGTTGATGCAAGAAAAAACTTTCTTGACAGTATGATTATTACTCTCTTAACTTGCCTTTATGTCTGGTCAAATTCTGTCTTGCTTTTCTGTACCCTGAAAAAGTATCTTGTGTATTTTTTTCCTATATTGTGGATTTGTTTTCATGCATTATTGAATGGGAAGAGAAGCGTTAGGTACAGTGTCTGAGTATACATTTATTGCATTGACATTTGAGGACACAACACATGTAAGCATGAGGTACACATGCTGCTAAAACAAGAACATTAAGAATTGCATTGCACTGAGGAAAACAGAAGGGGAAAATCCTCAAAATGTGATTCCACTGTAGAAAACCTGCTTACATAGCAGATGATACAGTGATTAGTTGTTGTCATTTCTGTACAGGGATACACTTATTTCAGCCAATGCTCCAGACTAATACTCATTTTATAGTTTGCAAGACTGTGATTTAGGTTTGAGTCATGTACAATAAAATGATCTTAAAGTGCTATAACCTCTTACCAATGAGGGTAAAAAAATGATAGTGTTCAACATGTACCAAGATAAAGTATTCTGATGAGTATGAAAAATGACATTTGTTTTATGTTTTCTATGCTAGCCAATGTACTAATGGAAGAATTGTATGTCCGGAGCCCCGTCCAGTACCAGGTAATGTACTTTTTCCCCTCAGTCACTAATGCCTCTTTTATTTACCTGTTTTTTTTTCAGATTTATAATGGAGAAAGTGAAACTAGACTTCACCTTATTTTTGTTTAGGACTCAATACTTTAAAATATTAACATTTTGAATCTAAAATGTATGCTGTGCAGTGCAAAATCTTGTATTTATTTATTTGTGCATTTATTTCTGAGAAAAGGGGTCTTGCATCTTTCAAGACTGAAAGAAGGACATCAAAATAAATAGACGACATAACAAAACCTCTTTTTGTCTTTTTAATATAGTCTGCTCCTTATTTGCAATTGTTTACTATTATGAATCCCATTTTTAGAAGCACAGAAATACTTCCTATTTCTGTTACAAGAATAACATCAGATTAACTCATCGGAGTAAGAGCTTGTGTATCAGGTGATGTCTTTGTTCTGCAGCCTTATGGTATGACACCAAAGCCCTGAGTCATGCAGACTTGTAACACTGAGTCTGTTTTGTTGGCCTCAGAGAGGCTGCAGTGAAAGCCAACAGAATGTGTGGCTATATTGTGTGAGGTATAGGCATCAGGTGCTCAGAAATCATACCTTCACTCTACAAGAAAAGAATGAGGCTAAAACTTGAGAACTTTTTTCTTTTCTGCAGAAAATACAAAGACAAGAAAAGTGCAATATTTGGAGATGTACAGAAGAAGGCAGTAAGAGTAATAAGTGGAATGGCAGAGTTTCATTATAATGAAAGGGTTGGAAGATTGGGACTATGCAGCCTGGGAAAAAAAGTGACAGATTTGCCATGAAATACATGCATAAGATCTTGCAGGAGTAGATATAAGGAGGAAGGACAGAGAAGCTGGAAAATATGTTGGATGCAGTCTGTGGGAGCTGACTTCAGGCTGGAACTGTGAAAGAGCTCTTAAACAGATGACAGCAAATAAGTGGAATGATCCACTGATGAGCAGTGACACCACAGGCTTATTCAAGAAAGCTTGTGGCAGAGGGAGGGGAGAGGGTAGAATCCAGAAGTGAGGGCCAGCAATGCAGTGTTTGCTGTATAACATGGGCAAACCATAGAATGCAGTACTTGCACTACATGTAATATTGTATATTTGTTGTATTGTGAAAAGGATGAACTTAGCTTTGTCCTTTAAAAGTCTTGTCATAGTTCCATTCTGTCAAGGCCAGGAATTTAAACATCTTCATTTTCATCTATCTTGAGTCAAAGATGCATTCATAGGTATATACTAGAGTTATATACTAGGCTAGCTGCCCTTGTGGGCCATTTAAAGCCTTGCCAATTTCCTTGAAGGTGAGAATCAGTCCCTGTACATTGCATTAGTGAAGCAAACACCTTAATCACTTTGCCAACCTTCTGCATGCCATGTTTTTATGAGACCTCTTCCAATCCTCTGACTCAGGTT
Source organism: Protopterus annectens (assembly GCF_019279795.1). Taxonomy (NCBI): domain Eukaryota; kingdom Metazoa; phylum Chordata; order Ceratodontiformes; family Protopteridae; genus Protopterus; species Protopterus annectens. The sequence continues at coordinate 568,398,523 of NC_056745.1, forward strand.
GATTCAAAATGGAAATTTTGTTTTTGCAGCAGCAGCACACCTACAGTCAATTAGTGTTGTGATAATGAGCTTTGATGCAACTAGATTTAACTTTATTTATCTTTGTACTGAGTACAAAACCTGGAAAATGATCTGTGTATCCTTTTTTGAAACAATACCACTTCAGTTATTCAGTTGTACAGCCTAGTTCAGAGCCTACTATGCAGAGTATGGAATTACATGTATTTTCATTATGCCAGTACCCAGTTTGTTCTGTTCAGGTCATGGGAGCACTGGAGCCTATCTCAGCAAGTAATGGGCACTCGGCCTAGAATCAGTCTTGGACAGGATACCAGTCCATTAGTGGATGCGTACACTCACATATACTGTACACACACACCTACAGTCATTTGGGTCATCACCAATTCACTTGTTAACATGCTTTTGGAATTGGAGAGAAAACTGAAGACCCAAGCAAATCCCACAAAGATACGGAAGACCTACAGACTCTGTATAGGAGACACCTGACATAGGAAATGAAAAAGGGAAAGACAAAAGGTGAGACAGCAGTCTCCATTGCTATACTGCATCACTGGGCCACCCTTCACCCCCCCATAAATGTTTTCTAATACCAGTAAAAGATATCACCTCATTCATGTCCATTTTCAGTTTTATTTTTTTGTACCAGGTGATATTACTGCATATGTATGTCAGTTTATTAACATTATACTGAATAATTATTGGGTACACTTGATGGAGGATGTGCAAACAAAATAAGCTGGAAGAAGGCATATGTTTTGTTGAATATGTGTCATGCTAACCAAAACCTCTGTAGGTGATAATCCTCTGTAGCACCTTCTTTCTAGCTGCCCTCTATCAAGACATTGTTAGGCCCCCTCTTGTGTTTACCTACCTTCTGCTTTAGCCTATAATAGTGTTTTCCATGTACCTGGTTGACAGCCATTTTCCTAAAGTCACCTTTGACTTATCCCCTTCCTGGTAAGATGCATTTATGTTTCTCTCTTCTCATTCTGCCTCAGCGCCAGCTGATAACCTTATTTTCACTTTAACACTATGATATACCAATGTCATATCACTCTTTTATTTTCTCTCTTCTAGTGTGTGCATGTGTGTGCATGTTTTAAGCCTTTCTTCATACTCTGACATCAGCATGACATTCACCATTTTGATATCTCTTCACTAAATGCTTTCTGCAAACTTAACTTCCTTTCCGTATCAGCCACCCAGCAAAATGAGATGTAGCTACTGCCATGTGAGGAAATGATAAAATCAGCATCACTTAAGCCTTTCATCGTTATGTTCCAGAATTCAGTTTAGGGGCAATTATATCTTTATTTATTTATTTATTTATTTATTTGTCTTTGTTGACTGGGTAAGTCTGACTGGGCAGTGCCTGCCCTTTTTCAGAGAAGGCCCAGGTAGAAAATCTCCAACACAGTACATTTATATTAAAAGTTATACTTCTCTGAAAAAAATTACAAGGCAGGTATATACAGTAAAGTATTTACATAAACATGTATAAGTTTACACATTTCTGATAGCTCTGAAATCTTGCAGGAAGTAAATAGATTTATACTGTGGAAGGGAAACATCATTGTAAAGATATCTAGTGTTCTCACATGTCAGTACAGAAAGGTCTGTGAAGAGTTCAAGAGATATAATGAAGAGTATACTGGAGAAGAAAGTTATTCTTGTATAGCCCACTACTCCTCTTCCTAGCCTGTGAAACGTGGTTAGAGCCAATTGTCAAAGATACAGAAATACCCTCACCAGGTTAGAATATACTCAGACTAGATAAAACCAACAAAAAAGCAGGTGGAGTTGCTGTTTTCTACAGTAAAGTTTTAGATCTCTTCATTTACCATAATACTATACCCACATTCAGCAATACTGATATTCTCATCTCACTCCTCAGGCTAAATACATACACATTTCTAGCCATCATAAGTCTATACATGCCACCTGGTAACACTATTATCATCATGGAAGAGATCCTGTTCTTGATCTCAGCCAACATGAGCCTGGAAACCATCTTGCTAGGAGACATTGACATAAACTGACAAAAGACAGTCCTAGAGAACCCAACAAATTCTATTCAGCTATAGGGTTTCTCTTAATTGATATAAACTCTAACTAGAATTACCAAGGCCATATCTAAAGAATCCATCCTAGACTGGATTCTAACATTCACACCAAACAACGCTGCCACAAATGGCACCCTATCAAATAGCCTAAGCGACCACCAACTAAGCTACATAATCATATATACCAAACATCCCTACAAGGTTCATCACTGTGACAGTGTCAGAAACCGCAATCATTTCAGTAAAGAAAATTTTACTTCCAGGCATCTCTAGGTAAGCAGTCCACTTAACTCATTCCCTTGATGAAGCAGTTCACACATTTAATACAATATTTCTAAATACCTTACACAACAAGCACCAAAAAGAACCAAAAGAGTTAAAAACTAACCAGCCCTTTGTTTAATTAAAAAAAAAAACAAAGCCATTCATGCAACTTAAAGATAAACCTGGAAGCCATGGCTACAAATCAAATCTTAAATAATATGGGCAATTAAGGAACCATAGCAAACAATGTATAAAACAGGACAAAAATAAAATTATTATAGCAACACCCAAAATTCATCATAAAACAATCCAAAACATTTCTGGAAATCAATAAAGATATTGTTCAATCCTGGAAAATAAACTCAGTCTAGACCATCCCCAATCAATAACTTTGAAAATATTAATTTACAGTTTAACTCACATTTTATAAATACAGTGACTTCCCTCTTACAAAACAAAACTACTACAAATCCACCCATCCCACTCCAATCATTGAAGCCATAACAAACCTTTACACTAACTCAAGTGCCATCTACAATTAAAAAACACCCAAATACTCTTAAGACAGCAACCACTGCCCCTGACCAACTTCCATCTGAATGCCTCAAAATAGGCTGCAGATAACCTTGTATATCTTGTCTCAATTCTAATAAATTTTTCTAGCCAAGTAGTATATGTCCCCATCTTTTTGAAAAAATCCTATATAATAGTCCTCCATAAAAATGGCTCATCAACCAAGCTCACAAACTAGAGACCAATTACCATTCTCCCGCCCTTATACAAATGTTTTTAAAGATCTGCTCACTTTGCACTTACTACATATATTACTTCTCTTAACCTCCTGTTTCCCCACAATATGGCTTCAGACCCAGTAACAGTATAACCAATGCCTTTCTAAAGTTCACAGATATAATAAATCCCAATAGTAATTCAGCTCTTCTAATCTCAGCCTTATTTCTGGATCTGTTCAAAGCTTTTGACAAAGTCATTTATCAAATTCTCCTAACTAAACTCTTTTCTTATGGGTTATCCCCCTCCTCACTTAATTGGTTTATTAGTTACCTCACTAATAGTTGGCAAGATGATTTCTCCTTCCTATATCCATCAGACTCCCACAAGGCTCCATCCTAGGAACACTACTGTTTAACTTATTTATCAACAACCTAAACAGAGCAGCCAAAGAGGCCACCATAGTACAATATGCTTGTGATTTAAGGAGATACTGCCAGCACAGCTATCTGGAATTTTGTAAATAATTATATGTCATTTGTGAATATCAACATGATTTATATAGGATGCATGTGTTACAACTGTATTAGAGCTGTATTTCATGTGTATATCGAACTGGTTTGTACAGATATATGTGTTAAAAGGTATTTTATAAAGTGGTTGTGCTTAAACTGTACCCACAGTGTGTTCTACTGGAATAGAACAGAAGTGTAGATGCACTATTGTAACTGTTTAAATGTATATATTTTAACAGTGGAAACTGGAATACAGGAGGTTAACTTCAGAAAAAATAGCTGAAATTAAATTACGTTATGGCTATGCAATAAAAGATTATATATTTCAGTTTTCAATGCAGCCAGAGACAGAGTCTGTGCTGAGAAGCTTTCTGTATTGTCTTCAATGTGAATTAATTATTACCTCTAAAAGTATGAGGGAATGCAATTGTTTTATGACTTCCAGTATCTGCCAAAGATCTGAGGTCTATATATTTTCACAAGTAGATCCTAAATACTGTCAAGCATCCAGAAGTGGGGGTTTCACCTGGGACAGAGTCAGATGACAAGAAATGATGTAATTCTGCAAGCTATCCCAGCAGTAATACTTGAGATATTAATTTGAGAACTCTCTTAGAGAGACAGAGCATTCTTTATTCTGTCTTGGACATGACAAGAGCCATTCACCACATCTGCCTTGCTCTGATGAAGTAAATTACTAAGGAATAGTATAATTATCTTAGATATAGTCAGGAATATAGCAAAGCTTAGTTTATATATTTTTCTTTATTTATTTGAGACTGTCCTGCAATGTTGTTTTAAATATTTCATGTGATTTTGAACTCTGATGTCACTGTGATTATATAGTGAGTATTTTCTTGTTCTTTTATTATTATTAAATATATTTAAACCTTTCATTGTGGCTGATCTATCTAGAGATATTTAAGTTTTGAGAGTACTTGCATATTTATTTGGTGGCACTATGCGGACCACTCCTAATAGCCTTGCTCTTGGTCAAACTACCATTTGTACTGATATTAATATTAATATCAATATTAATATTAATAGTAATATTAATGTTAATATTAATATGAATATTAATATTATATGACTATGGATATTAATATTAATATCAATATTAATATCGATATTAATATTAATATTACACAGTAAGATTGGACATCCTTTAAGGGCCTTAAAGTAGCAGATAAAGAGTTGACTGGTGGCAGTAATAACTACCTTATAGTGTGGGCAAAAGGGGCATAGCTAGTAAACCTATACTAACCTTTCTCAGGAGTGTGTGTGTGTGTGTGTGTGTGTGTGTGTGTGTGTGTGTGTGTGTGTGTGTGGGCAGGGACATGAAGCACTGGTTGAAGAGAGAGGGTGCTGGAGATCTTCTCTTGGCCACTCAGCTGAGATTCTAACTCTATAGCTGTGCCAGTGGGGAGTCTTATTGGGGATCTGGAGAAAGAGGGAGAAACCAGCCCTGGACTGACTGTAGTCTCTGTGCACTCTTAAGGGAAATTGCATTTGATGCAGAGAGCTACATCTGGAAATACTGTGTGTGTGCCTGTTATCCTCCCAGTGTACATCCCCCATTGATGCCAGGGGTGAGGATTGAGGCTCCTTCATTAGTGGTCCAGTGGTGGGTCATCACAATCCTGATGACTCCACTCTAATATATGCTGCTAGGATACTACTCATGCTCCAAACATTGACCCAAAAATCCTCCTTCTCCATAGAGGCTTGACTTGACAACTCCCAACTCTTGCTGAATCATAAAATAAATAAATAAACTGCTACTGTTTACCTCAAATGCTCTCTCCTCCACAAAAAGTTTACCTTTAATATACTGTCATCTAACAAGACCAATATAGGACTGGTATCCCACATCAAACTGTGAGGTGTGATTATAAACGATCACCTGAAATTTGATCTCCACCTTCAGTAAGCCATAAAGAAGATACACTAAAAGCTAAGCTTCTCTGCTGAGTAAAACACTACCTTACTGACTCTGCTATACAAAATGCAGCCACTTCCTTTCTACTTCCCACTCTATTATATGCCTCTCCTATCCTAAACAATCTCAACTCCTTGTCTTATCTGTCAGACTAGAACAATTCTACAGTAAAGTAGCCAAATTTGAAACCAACCAACAATATTTATTACATCACTACCCCTCACTCTCAAACAGCTAAAATGGCTTGAATAAAATAATTCTATATTGTACTCACAGTTAGTTACAACATTCAAAGTACTACATAAATCTGAAAAATTCTTATCTCTTCACTTCATCATTCAACCTTACATTACTAAGAGACCCCTATGCCCCACTGAAAATCATTACTGTCATAACTAGACCTATCAACAATGCTGTATACTACCTGCATTCTGACTGCATTGGTAATAGCTGGAACACCATTCCAATCCACTTAATAACAGTATGCAACTTGAAAGACTTTAAATGCCTTCTTAAGTAAGATTTGATAGATAAATGGCTTTGCAGGTGCAACACCCCTGGTTAAACAGGTATTAATATAGCTATATGAGTTATTGCCACAACTCATGGCTGCAAAAAAATGAATGTAGTATTATCACAACTATACCCTCCTCTATCATCTTATCTCTTTTATCCTTCCTCCCTTTCTTTGGGCTGCTCTAACTCTTTCTTATCTTCCTATATCCTAGATTTTCTACATATCTTTATAGTACCAAATATACTTACACAAAACCTGACAATCTATGCATACTGATAATATTGAACTATGTATACCTCCCTGAACTTTAAAAAAAATATTCATATACAACCCACATAAGTGTTATTTTCATTCAATACTGTTTGTCACTTGTGAATGAAACTGACTGTAAACAATGAAACAATGCAAACGATGTATATATAATGGCGTTTTTCTTCTCTGACCTCTGCTGAAAAAGGCACTGGTCAGTCTGACTTTCCTGGCAAACAAATGACAATAACTATATAAATAAATAAATACATAAATAAGTAAAATTATGCAGGAGGGGGGTAGTAGTATTGCATAGGAGGATAGTGACAATAACAGTTGAGAGAGAGAGCAATGTTTATCTAGACTACCTGTTCCAAACTGGTGTATCTGGAAGGTTTATAACTTAGGTATATAGGGAGTACATGAGAGGGGATGGAACTGTGGATGGGGACATTTAGAAAAAGAAAAGGATAAGAAGTAATGCTTAAGACTGGGCGAAGAGGGTTGTATTAATTCAAGTGCAGCAGGAAATGTTGTTAGGGGTGTAATGATTCAGGTACAGGAGGGGAAGAAGTCAGTGGTAGGTAATAAGATGTTTGTGCATTTGCTAGAGGTCTCAAACTGGTGATGAAGATGAGCATAACCAAGACTGGATAAGGTATTGTTTAAGTGAATTTTATAGCTTGTGAGTCTGGTAGTCATTTTACATGTGTGAGGATGGTGTTCCAGTGTTTGTAGTTGTAGTAGGATTATAGCGAGTCCCTGGATGAATACTTTGCTTTGCTTCACTAGTGCTTAGCAGAAGTTTATGACCAGAATAGAAGTCTCTTCTTGGCGTGAAGGGCAATAGCATATTTTTTAATGCAGAGCATTTTTTCAGGATAATATAGCAGTTTGTATGCCATAACTAGCTGTGAGTATGCTAGGCAGCTGTTAAACTCTAGCCATATTAGCTGTTGTAAGGCTTGACAGTGGTGAATTTGGTGTCAGTATTGGTACCAAATTTAGCTACGTCATTGTAACAGAAAGCTAGTTTTAATTTTCATGTAGAACTTAGATTTGTAAGGATAGGTGAGGCATATAAGAGGGTTGGAATCAAACAGCATGAGGATAGGGATGTTCTTGCTGGGTCTATAAGATACTTTTTGGCCCTGTAAAGGTAGTCAGGTTTTTGGTGGGTCTTTTTAATTGTTTGATGGATATGTGGATCAAATTTAAGATTGTCATTTATTACATTGCCCAGAAAGTTAGTATGGGATACTACCTCAATTTTAGTATTTCTTGCAGATATAATTAAGAAAGATTTTTTTTTTAATTGAGACAATGTTTTGTGGGTTATTGGGATCGATGAGCAGGTTTGAAGTTTTCAGCCTGGTTTCTATCCAAGAAAAAGAAATTTGAGCAACTTCTTGGAGTCTGGATATTATGGAGGCTGTGCATAGGTGCTGTTGCCTCACAGCTTCTGATATAACCATTGTGAGGCTTGCAGTGGTTAAGGAGGAGCAGTACTTGCTTGGGGAGTCCACACCTATCAGAGTTCTAGGAGAGACCCCATTACAAATACCTCTGGACAGGGTTCATCTTGACTGGGAGGGGGGAAAGGGGAACACGCAAGTAGGTGTGTTTGAGAATATTCCTGCAGATGTCTTAATAGGGAATGATTTTGATAGTGTAATACCTTGTGTGCATGCAGTAACGTGCAGTCAATTTTGGAGACAGGCATGTAGAACTGGTAGCCTGTGGGGAGACCCTGACAGAGCCTATGCCAGAAGCTGGCACTGGTGTTGTGGTTACTTTAGGGAGGGAGCTACCATGTAGCAGTGAGCCTGAAAGTGAACCACAGCTGCTGGAAAGTACTGGTGTTCCCGTGGACATGGTGACTGCAAGGACTGAGGTGAGTGGTGACATCCAGGCTGACAGTGAGGCACTGCTGACAGAGGATACTGGGCTTCCTGTGGAAGGGGAGCTAGGAGAGGTCATGAAAGTAGAGTTGAAACAGGAAGTTGGTAGACCCCAGAGCCTACCATCTGGCACCTCTAGCCATAGCCCATGATATTTCTTTTGGAGGAAACAAAGGGTTGCTGTATACAGAGTGGACCCCTGAAGAAGGGCCAGAGGGTGAGGTAATATGGCAGGTGGTAGTATCCAGAGCCTACCATCTGGCACCTCTATCCATAGCCCATCACATTTCTTTTGCAGGACATATGGGCATAAGGCATACCAATAGACACATTATGCATTACATTTATTGGTCTGGGATTGCAAAAGTTGGTGATGTTAAATACATGGAAACTTAGTAGGTAGGAGGCAGGGACATAAGTTGTATCATGTTAACATAACAAGACCTTATCATGATAGGGAGGACCTGATGCTAAGTATTCACAGTGGATGGCAGGAGGAGTCTTAGTGGGATCTGCTGACTGATCTTCTCAGTGAGACTTGGATTGACACTTCTGTGAGAGAGGTAGCAATATCTCAGCGACTATCCCCAATCAGGTTAATGAATTATGAGCAGTGTTACAGGAATTTGAGGGCATGTTCATTGGGAAACCTGGGTTTACCAAACTAGTGCAGCACCATGTGGATACAGGACCCCAAAGGCCTATCAAACAAGCCGGAGAGGGTAGTGTGTTTCACATATTGTGAGCAGGCATTACAGATGCTTGGGGAGGCTTTGGGATGACTCCCTGCATTGGCCAGTCTGGATTGCAGCAATGCTATTGTAGAGGGATTCTCAAGACAGAGTGGGGTTGATACATTTTCAGACAGCCCCATTTTTCCTTAAGAGATGATTTTCTAGGGTCACTTGAAAATCTAGCTTGAGTCTTTAAAGGGGAAGAAATTTGAGTATAGCAGATATTGCTGCCTGTGCTTGCATGTCTGGCTGCAGTTTTGTAAATACTTGCAAATAATTGTAAATTACCCTGTGTTATAAATGCCAGCATGACTAGCTATAATTTTATAAATAAGTTTATGTTTTTTGATTGTTTCTTTAATTTGTGGAAGATGTTTGAATCACAGTGTTCTTTTCACTGCCCAAATGTACGTTTTTTAAAAAGAATTTTGAATGTAGGTTGTGCCAGTCAGCTGACCTAGAGGGATGCCATCACATGGCAGAGCTGATAGAATGGAATTTCCACAGCAGCTGTTTTGGTTTACTTTTCAAAAGTCTGAAATGAGAGAGTAGAATTCTCATAATAGCTTTCTGCAACTTTTAAAAGATTCTGCTATAAAAATCAGATGTTGAGTCACTTAAAGTTCAGTTGTTCAGCTGAGTTGAGTTGCAGCAGTTGTTATAGTAGTCAGTGGTTGTTTTCTAGATCAGTATTTATCACTCAGAGTTTCCAGAGCTGTTCAGCAGAAATAATAGGATTTGCTATTCCAGTCACTGAGGACTGGACAACAGCCCCAAGACTGGGCATATATTCTTATTTTGCTTGCAGAAGTAAGAGTATCATCTTGCCTTGCTGACTTAATTAGATTAGACAGGGACAGTTAATCTTTAGACAGTTAAGGGGTTCCTATCACATCGTTGAACATTTAGATTTAGATTATCGAATAAATGTTGGCACCTAAATTTCGAACACTGAAAACCGTGAATGGCCAATTATGCAAATTCTTTCCCAGGGAAGAAAATGTGCTTGGCTGTCATCAGGGATTTACTCTTTTCCCAGATGTAGAGCAATCTCAGAGTTGTTATATTTAGTTGGGGGGTGGGGCACAGCCCTCCCCCACTTGGTTAGGGTTTTAAAGTTTTTTTTTTTTTGGCCAAGCAAATTTTTTCACAGGGGAAAAATGTGCATAATTGGCTGTTCGTTGTTTTCAGCGTTCAACATTTAGGTGTCGATGTTTAGGCATTGGACAATATAAATGTTCAACATTGTAATATAGATGCCAGTTAAGGAGTTGCAGTTAGATAGTTAGAGTTTTTCTTAATCAGTGTGAAACCTATCATACAGTGTTATTTTCATAATTCATGTGCTGAAACTCTGTGGTTTATTGGAATCGGTTATTCAGTGTATATATGTTTTAAATCATTTTATTTATTAAATATTTTACTACCTTTTATTGTGGCTGGTTATTGAGAAAGTACTTTTATTAACCTAAGAGTGTTTATGCTTACTGTGATAACAGCAGGGCCACTCCAAAAAGCCTTACTACTTAGATTACATGCTACCTTACATTATTTTAGCTAATGTACTTGATCATCCCTTTTGAAGTGTATCATGGTATTTTGACTGGTGACAGCGTTACCATGTAATTTGGGAAAGAGGATGTAGCAGGTACATCTGTGCCAGTCTTTCCCAAGAGTGTTTGCATGTGTGATTATCAAATATTTAAGAGTGAGTTTGTCAAATACCTAGAAATGAAACACAGTGCTCTGCTGTGGGTAGTGTGAAGACTCATTTGGGGATTTGGATTGAAACAGACAGTTCAGTCCCATGTTTGGGGTCTATTCCCAGAGTATCCTTGGGGGAAATTGTGTGTTTTATCCCTGCTTTCAGTTCCAGTGATGCTCCTTTACCAGAGACAGTGGTGAGGATTGAAGCTCCTTAGTTACTGTCCTGGGTTTAAGTAGGGGGTCATCACATTATTTGACTGCTTGCTAACTTCCAGATAGATAACTAAGGAACCATGTAAGGGATGATTGAGACAATCCTATAAAAGAGTTTAGTGAGTAAATGCTAGTGTGATACAGTGTCATACCAAAAGGTTTGGACACATCTTGGATTATGGTTGACACTAGATTACCATTGGTCTTAACTGTTCTTTTACTGGTTTATAGTGTGGGTGAAGTGAAGGAAGACGCTCGTTGTGCTGTGGCAGGGTCTGAAACTATGCTGCATTTCAGAGACCAGATTATTTGAAATTAGGTAATGTAAAAACTGAGCATGAATATATTTTTCAAGTGTTTTTGCTAAGGGTAAAGTGCTACAATGGGCCTGTAGTTATTAAACTTTGTAGATGTGCCTCCTTTGTGTAAATATATAATAAACTTAGAAGGAACATATTTTTTCAGAATAAATCTATTTGTCGATAAAGAGACTGGAAAAACAACTGCATCTGCAGCCATTTTTAAGTAGTCTGAGGGAAGTTTATCATCAGCTAAGGTTGCTGGTTTTAGCTTATGTATGACTTCTTTAATGGTGGAGATAGTTACTGGGCTAAAGTCAAATAGTTGAGGTTATTTAGCAGAGGTGGCAAGTACTGAAAGGGTAGTGGAGGTATTAATGTTTGTGAGGGATATTATTTTCTGTATAAAATAGTTGTTAAACTGTGTGGGAAATGAATCAGTATTGTTGGATGTATGGGTAGGGATAGTAGTTTGGCCTGGATGTAAAAATTTGTTTATGGATGCCCAGAAGAGGTCTGGGTTGTTTTGATGTTTATTTTGGAAGATGTTATAATAGGCTTGTTTGTCAAGTTTTATTTGGTAATTTGTATTATTCCATAGGTGCCTGAAAAGTTGAAATGTATTTTGTGTTCTGTTTTTGTGGCACTCTTTCCAGGTCTTGTCACACTGTAGCATTAATGTCTTAGTTTCCTTTGTTAGCCATGGTACATGATTGGATTTGTCCCTTTTAGTGCATACTGGGGCAAGATTATAGACAATTTTTAGAAATATTTATGGGCATAGATTTTAATATTATCCAGTTATATTCTGTTAAGGTTGAGTCTTTGTCAGAGTTTTTTTTTTTAGTTACAAAATTGGTTGTAAATTATATGTTTATCTTGGATACTTTATTTTCTGTGTATTTAAATAGGTAGATGGTCACTTAAGCTGTCTGGTAGGCTACTGGCTGTCGTAGTTTTGTTGGGTCTATTACTAAGAATCCAGTCTAGAGTTAATTGCATACTAGTGCTTTTGTGGACTTTAATAACTGGTGAAGTTAACTGTGTAAAGCTTTATAGGTTTATGAAATCAGATGGGCTGTTGCTATTGTATTTTAATATTACTATTATTTCATGTTTTTATTGTGGGATATCCAGTACAGAATATTTTCCATAGCAGTAGTGTTTTTACCAGGTAAGATATATATGGCTACTAAACAAAGTATTTTCCTATTATTGGTTTTGAGGTGTGATATAAGTAGTTCCGTATTATTACATTGTTATATCTCCTGTGCATATGTGGTTATGTTTCGGGAGTTCTTATAGATAATGGCAATTCAGCCTGCCTGTTTATTGTTCCTGTTTAGCTTAATTATACTGAAACTAGGTGGGGTCATTGTCATTTATGTCTATTTTCAGCTATGATTATATTTGAGGAATACATGGCAACACAAGCATATGTGTCTTAGATTTTGTTGCATTTGGTTCTAAGACTGATATTTAGAACGTGAAGACTGGAATTTGGGGATGGTAGAGGAAAACTAGGATGGTACATTTAATACTGCTCTGTTAGTGTGTTTTTTTTTTTTTTTGCTGTTGCTGCATTTGGGTGAATGTCTCCAATGATTTTTTTTGGTGGAAATGTTGGTGTAGTGAGTGTAGGTTTGCAGAACTGTTAATTATATGTAGTGGGGTATATGATTGTTCTTAAAGTGCTAATATGCTGAGGAGGCACACTATAGTAGGGTTTGAGTCAGAGACATTTTGTATGACATGAAGATTTTACTGAAGATATTAGTTTGCACTAAGATGTATTACTAGGACAGCAGTAGTTATAGTTTCAGAAGTATTACATGTAAGAGAACACGCATGCTTGCAGCACTTTAAGTGAATGAGTTAGAGATGCTAATTGTGTAACCCTGCTATTGGGTTATGTTCTGATTGTATGGCCGCAGAGATAGGACCTGAGAAGTGTACTGGTGGAATTAGACTAATCTGAATGTAGAGTAAGAGAGGTAGGTGGGAATTGGGTAGGGTAGAGTAGGGGAGCAGTGTGAGCCCAAGCATAGCGAGGGCAAATGGAGTGGAGTCCAGCTGCTGAATCAGTAATGCAACAATGCTGAGAAAAAAACAATCAGTAACCTTTGGCTATGATATAAGGTTAAGAGATTTCCAGAGATAATAAATAACTGTATTAGATGAACAATGAAAAATATAGGCTGAGGGGGAAAGGGAGCATTACAGGGAGCAGTACATGAGCAGGAATCCTTTATCTCCTTTATTATCTTTAGTATAAACTGTTCCTGTGTGCATGTTTTCTGCGAGTTCCATCCAAGAAGGTACACAATCATGTACTTCTGTGCATTAAAACCAGTTGCCACCTTTCTGTGTACCATGGATATGTCACATCTAGCAGAATACAATTATAATTTTGGCTAATCTTGACATTCCCAGTAATTAGGACAATATTGCTGACTAACTGGAGTCAGGTAAGTTATTCAAATGTAGCATACAGGATTGCCTATACAGCCAAACTATGTGAAATCTACTATGTATTTATTTATTTATTTATTTATTGGCATTTGTTTACCTGGATAGTCTGCTGGGCCAGTTAAGAGCCCATTTTCAGTGGAGGCCCAGGGACAGAAGCTCCACAGAATACAAGTAAGTATAACAAATATGAACGATTAGTTGAAATTAAACACAGCAAATACAATTACAAGCAAGTTAACTCAAATGAGTACTAGGCAAAAATGAATTTAGACATTTAATTGAAAATTCATGCACATGTTCAGAGTATGGTAATTAAACAGTTGTAGAAAAAATGGAGGAAGAGCACCAAAGGAGTATGTCACTATGTACAATTATTACAAGTACTGTTACAGATTGAAACAGTGGTTAAGCTTAAGAATCAGGTGATAGATGTAATGCTGGAAAAGTTATAGGCATATGTTACCTAAAGATGAAAAGGAGACCAAATTGAGTATAAGGTGTAGGAATGAGAGGGAAGAGATGGAATTGGAAGTGGTGAGGACATAAAAGTTGGGGGTGAGATACAGTTGCATCTCCATATGTAGGAAAATAAAGCATGTAAAACAGTTTTAAAAGTGGCAAAGTTTAGGTTGGATCTAAGATATACAGGAAGATAATTCCAGTTTTAGCAACTGAGTAAGAATATAGAAGTTGGTATGCAGGTAGGTTGGGTGTATGTACCTGTAGGAGTTGTTGATTTTCAGATTTAAGGGACTGTTTGGGTCAGTACTTACTGAATAATGAGGTGAGGGCAGAACAATCAGAGGATTTGTTTACAAAATTTGTGAGCAGTTGTCAGTTGTATATAGGAACGATAATGTGGTAGTTCGAACCAATTAAGAGAATGTAATGCTAAACAGTGGTGGCTGGAAAAGGAGGAGGTCTATATTAAATGCTTAAAAAAGTGAACGATGAATAATTGACCCTATGTAAGCAAAAGCTTACAATCTCAAAACCTCAGAACAGCGATTTTTTTCCAAGAGAAAAAAAATCGCTGTTCCAAAAAAAGAACAAAAAAAAAAAATTGATAGAATACATAAAGTGGGGGGCTTTGACCCCCATACCCCCCAATGTAACCCCCCCTACTTAAATATACCAACTCCGAGATCACACGACAGTGCCGAAAATGGCAAAGTAACGGAAGCGGCAAACAAATTCTTTCCCTTGGAAAGATTTCACTTAAAAGCCGCTTCGCTATTTTGCCTTTTCGTTGTTTTAAGTACGACCAAGACGCATTCGATAGAATGCCTCTTCAGTCATCTAATAGGAACCCAAAGGAGGCATTGGTGGCAAGCCTAGCAACTTTATTGCAACAAGTTTCAAATTTATTTTGACTGTAGGGTAGAAAGTAAATTAGTAAATAATGGAGTATAATAATGAAAGAGAATAATAATTAGTAAATAAAGGTTAGGGAGGGTAATATACATGTAATGGCTGTTTTTTTTTTTTTTTTTTTTTTTTTTTTTTTAACTGGAGGAGCTTGGAAAGTGTTTATGCCTATACAGAATGCCAAGTTTTTCATGTTTTTTTTTTTTTTTTTTGATGTGCTGAATACGTAAGTCAAATTTCAGGCGTTCATCTATTTTCACCCCCAGTAGTTTAGTGTGGCATACTACTTCAATTGCTGTTTTGCTCTGAGTATAGTGAATTGGTCTTTGTTTACAGGGGTTTTCTTCTTAGGAATGAATAGGATTAGCTTGGTTTTGTTTGGGTTAACTAACAGGTGATTTTTGTAAAGCTATTTTTCTATTATGGATATATATATATATATATATATATATATATATATATATATATATATATATATATATATATATAAAATATAATTTATAATACTATATAATATAACCCTCACAATCCTCTCCCTGCACCACAAATACTACTCTCCCCCTCCTTTCTCTTGTAAATCTATCCCCATCAGCACTATAAAAAACTTCTTTACAAACTAAACCCTGTTCTAATGCCCCTGATAACTTACCTTCCCACTACCTTAAACTAGCTGCTGATGGCATTGCTCTCTGTATCAGCATATTAATTAACTGGTCCATCCAAGAATCCTACATGCCCCTCCTCTGGAAAAAGGCCTTCATCATTCTTCTACCCAAAGGAGGTAATTACACTGACATCTCCAATTTTCACCCCATACCCATACTCTTCCCTATCTCTAAAATCCTTGAAAAATGCATTCACCTTCAACTATTACCTTACCTTGTAGACAACCATCTTCTAACCCCAACACAACATGGCTTTAGACCAGGCCACAGTACCAACATTGCCCTCCTTTCATTCCTTGACAATATCAACCAGGCACGTGACTCTGATAACCTAGTATTCCCCCTTTTCTTAGACTTATCCAAGGCCTTTGATACTATCTCCCACTCCTTATTACTACTAGTGAAGCTCTCTAACCTCAACCTCTCTCTTTTAACCATCAATTGGTTCTCAAGCTTCCTCTCAAATAAGCAACAGTCTGTAAAATGGAAGAATTCTACCTCCTCCTATTTAGACACCCTTACAGGTATTCCTCAAGGCTCAATACTGGGTTCTTTATTTTTCAACATCTTTATAAACAATTTCTATCTTTGCATACCCAATACTAAACTCATCCAATATGCTGATCACTCAACTATCATCTTCTCTGGTCCATATCTTCCCTCCCTCCTGCAAGCTACTCAGGCAGCCTTTTCTAGTGCCAAGACTTGGATGGTTAACAATCATCTAGCTCTTAAGCCACTCAAATCCAAAATTATGATATTAACCCCTACAAAAAACACCAAAATAGATAAAAACTCCTTCATCATAATAAGTCATAATAGGACTCCAATTGAAGTAGTCACCTATTCCAAGCTTCTTGGAGTCATTACTGATGAACAACTCAGGTTTGATATACACCTTCAAACTAGCATTAAAGAATATCACCAGAAGCTTGGTATGCTTTATCGCCACAGTCAATTTCTGACCCCCTCCTCTAAGCTTACTCTCTCTACCACCTATCTTCTCCCCTCTCATATATATGGTGCTCCCATCTTTACCAATCTCCAAGCCTCCCTCAAAGCTAAACTGGCATCCTGCTACAATAAAATTGCATTTTGCCACAAGCACCAAATCATCTTCAGATCACTGCAACTCTCTACACTCTTTAAACTGGCTAGAGCTCCCCCACTATCACTTTTACATTCAAATCTGCACTGCCCACAAACTCATTTTCAATCCCTCACACTACCCTTCGGTAGCTACTACCTTCACTATGCATCTTCCTGACCGATCCCTCAGATCTAACAATCAAAACCTTCTCAAAGTATACAGACCATTACACACTCGTGGCCATCTCCTATTATCTTACTCTCTAGCACAGAAATGGAACTCCCTTCCTCCCCACATTTGAACTACACAATCCTCCTCTACCTTTCAAAGCTTGCTTCACTCTTACTTCTCTTCCAAATGGGAATGCTCCTGCTCCCACTCCTCCTAATCTATACACCACACCTTCCACTTCTTACTCTACCTTCCACTTCCACCTTCCACTTTCCACTCTACCTCCATCTTGTATTCGTTCTCCAACTCTTCTCCTCACTCTAATTCACCTTCCCCTTTCTCACTTTCTCCCAACTCTTTTATCTCCTAGTATTTCTTTTTTCTGATGACTTTAACAACCTACATAAAGCATTATTGCTATCTCAAACTAAATTGTTGTATTAACTCCATTGTACTTACAGTCATAATGCTCTGTACATTTCATAACCAATTGTACATTGTATTGTTTCTTTAAACATTGTTTTTGTAATTGTTTTTGTCTGTAGCTTTGTATATGTATTCACATGGATCTTTTCTCCCCGGGCCTCCATTGAAAAAGGGCCCAATCTGGCCTATTGGACTCTCCCAGTTAACAAACTGCAAATAAATACATAAATAAAAATAAATAAATAATACACACACACACACACACACACATATATATATATATATATATATATATATATATATATATAATATTAGAATAATATATTAGAATATTATATATATATATATATATATATATATATATATATATATATTATTAGAATATGTAAAATATTAGAATATTTTATATACATGCATATATATATATATATATATATATATATATATATATATATATATATATATATATATATATATCCTTTATCTAGGTAGTCCCAACTCTATCACCTTCTGCTTCTGATCATAGCCATTTCCTTGTCTACCACATTATTTTGTGCCTCATTCCCATCTCATATAGTTCATCCCTAAATCCATTCAGTTTTATAAAATGTTATTGTATTTCAGACTCATGAAAATAAAGCTGTCTCACTACGAACATCCCAAGCATATTCTTAGTAAAGCAGATTAGATGTGATTACTCTGATATTTTCATGATTCTAATAAAGACAGTAATACAAGCAGACATTGGTGTAATCACAGAGTATAAGAAAAGGAGGAGAAAGAAAAAAAAAGATTGAATAGTATTATAAACACAGATAAACTGGCAGTCCACTGGGCTCAGAGAGCCCATTTTCAGTGGAGACCCGGGGAGAAAAGCTCCATGACAAAGAATACAGATTAAAGTTTAAAAACAGTAACAATTAAGAACAAGTTACAAATATATTAATTCAAGACAAAGCATAAACAATTTAGATCATTGTGGAAAAACGTTCCTTGTACAGAGTCATTTAACATACAGTCATGCATATAGAGTAAGAAGCTATTTAGAATATTTACATGGTTAATGTCTTTGGGAATTAGCTTTTAACAGATATAGTAAGTTATATTGTTTAGGAATGCATGGGGAAAACCTGCTGGGGCCAAGAGCTTAACAAAGAAATTAGGTAGGGTAAAAGCACATACATTTCCGTTTGGAGGACACGTAGGTGAATAGCTGTGATTTAAAGTTCTCTCTGTTAGGCAGGGTTCTTAGTGTCGAAGGGAGAGAATTCCATTTCCTACCTAGGCAGTAAGAAAGAAGAAGTTGGCCAGCAGATCTTTTAGGTTTATGGATCATTATTAAGTTTTGTTTTTCTGATCTTAGGGTTCTATTAGGGATGTAGGGTGGAAGGATGTTTGTCAGAGCTGGGCATTTTGTTGGGTAGAATAGGAGTCTGTGTGCAGTGGTAAGTTGGAGGTAGTCTAGGTGGTTTGGGAGTTCTAGCCAGTTCAGAAATTGGAGGGAGAGGCAGTGATGGGTAGAACTGTTGGCTTTGGTGGCAAATCTGGAGATTTTATTGTAGCAGATTTCAAGTTTAGAGGTGATGGAAGATGTCAGGTTTGTTAGTAGAGAGGCTCCGTACAACAGGGAAGGTAGGAGGTAAGTAGTGGCCAGGGTATGCCTAGTAGAGGAGGAGAGGAAGCGATTGCTCCTATATAGCATCCCTAACTTTTGGTGGGTTTTCTTTATGTTTTGTTGAATATGGATGTCGAACCTGAGGTGTTCATCTATTGTAACACCTAGGAGTTTCACGAAGGGGAGTTGGTTAGGCTGAGAACTTGGAAGGAAGTTTTTCGTATGAGAAAGATTTTGAGGGAGGGAATAGGATTATTTTAGATTTGTTTGCATTGAGAGAGAGGTGATTTTGGTGCATCCAGGTCTCAGTAGTTGAGAAGGTGATTTGGGTTTTAGTTAGCAGTTCAGGGAGGTTAGAGGCAGAGCAGACTAAGGTTGAGTCATCAGCTTATTGAATGACTTTTGCGTTAGGAATAGCGGAGTGGAAATTATTGATAAAGATGTTAAATAGCATAGGTCCAAGGATAGAGCCCTGAGGGACACCAGTTGGGGTTGGTAAGAAAGGAGAGGTGGCTTTATTCCATTTGACAGCCTGAGTCTTATCAGACAGGTAACTTGAGAACCAAGCTAGAGTGTTTTGGGAGATATTAAGGCTTGAGAGATGACAGAAAAGGTGCTTGTGGGAAACAGTATTGAAAGCTTTAGAGAGATCTAGGAGTGCTGTAGATACTAAGTGTCCGGAGTCTTGGGCTTGATTGACAGTTTCTGGGAAGGAAAGTAATGCGGTCATAGTGCTATGCCCAGGGTGGAAGCCATGTTGGGTATGGGTAAGGAGTTGGTTTTGGGTAAGATAAGGCATGAGTTGGAGATGAATACATTTTTCCAGTATTTTGGAGATAGGTGAGAGTAGTGCAATGGGGCGGAAATTTGAGATGTCTGTGTTTTTGCCTCCCTTGTGGAGAGGAAGAATAAAGGTGGAACACCAAAGTTTGGGGATGTAGGATGCCTTTATGGATCTATTGATAAGGACGCTAATTGGAAATGCTATTCCAACAGCAGCCGATTGTAGGAAGTAAGAGAGAATGTTATCAGGTGCATTGGAGCAGGGTTTGAGTTTGGACAGGAGTCTCTTTATGAGAGTAGTGGGGACAGGTTTGAGCTCGAACATAGGAGGAAAGTTACTGGGGAATTTAGAACTAGGAAGGTGGTGGGAAGAGTTATTGTTGGGAAAAGTCTTGGTCAGGTTAGATATAGAGTCTATGAAAAATGAGTTAAATTGTGGTGCTAATTCAAGGTCGGATTTACTTGGGTCAGGGCAGGGGTTATTTTTGGAGCCTGGGTTAAGAAGTGAGTTTATAGAGTTCCAGAATTGCTTTGGGTTTTTGGTATGGTTGGACTGAAGCTTTATATAATAAGATTTTTTTGTCATTGGTGATTTGCTTTTTTGCAAGGTTACGGAGCTTTGTGTACTGGAGATGGGTTTCAGGCAGCTTATTCTTTTGGGAAAGCTTTCAAAATGTATCTCTTTAATGCATAGTTTGTTTTGTTTCTTTAGATAGCCAGGGAGATGTAATAGTTTTTATCCTTTTGTGTCTTAGTGGGGCTAGTGAGTTTAGAGTGTCTAGGAAGGTAGTATTGAAGTAGTCTATGGCTTTGTCAAGTGGGAGGGTTTTGAGAATGTTCCAATTCATTTGTTTGAAAATATTGGAGAAAGTTTTGGGGTCAAATTTGGTGAGGTTGCATGTAAGAATGTATTGATGCTGATGAGGGGTAGAGGTGGTTGCCTGGTGAATAAAAGCTGGGAGGTGGTCACTAATGGTGTCAGCGATAGTGCCAGAATTGGTGATTTTGTTAGGATGAGTGACTGAGATCCAGTCAAGAATGGATCCTGGGGGATTTGTTTTATTGGGTCTGGTGATGGAGGGGATTACTTGAGTAAAATTATAGAGGTTAATGGATAGGGAAAGTAAGGGGCTGTTGATTTTATTCCAGCCAATGTTTACATCGCCTAGTATGTAAGTTTCATAGTGTATTTCTGTTGAGGCCCATAGGAGTATATCTTCAAGGATAGTGGTGTTGTTACCGGATGAGATGTATAAGGCAATGACACAGATGCGTTTGTGATTATTAATTTTTAGTAGACCGGCTGTTAATTCTGTGTTAGGGAATTGGGGAATAGGATTTGGAAGGGGAATTAAGGTGAGAAAATTAGAGTATATTAAAGCTGTACCACCACCTTTTCTATTTAAACGGACACATCTGAGAGTTTGAAATCCAGGGGGCAGTGATGTGAGGTTTGAGCCAGGATTCGGAGATGGCTATGATGTCAGGTTGGTTGTGGCTTAGCCATGCTTGGAATTGGTGTATTTTATTATTGAGACTCTGGGCATTGATTGTGAAGAATTTAAGAGTATTGTAGGGGGAAGGAGTAGAAGAGGGAGGAGGAGGGTTGTTGTTGATTATGAGTGGCTGAGGTCCAGGGTTGGGATGGATGTCTCCAGCTAAAAATAGGTTACTGAAAGAAGTAATTTTTGCAAGTTTGGATTTGTGTTTTAAGAATTTGGGTTGGTCTAGGATAGGCTTAGGGGTAGGTAACTTAGATGTAGTGTGGAAGATTTTTGGAAAGAATAGGTGCAGAGGATTAGGTTGAAGTAGGGAGGGCGAGATAAGGTAGAAGTAAGAATTAGACAGTAGGTGCAGAAGTAAGCAGTAAAAAATAAGCAGTAGTAAGCATATTTTAACACTAGTAAGCGGGCTTAAGCCCGTTTTCATGGCAGTAAGCAATGCCTACACTGGTTAAGCAGTTCAAAAGCTAATTCTCTGTAAGCAGATGTAATGGCAGGTTAGTAGTGCTTACTGTCACACAAACCTGCTTGCAACTGCTCAAAAGTGCCTTAGTCACTCTGTATCCAATGGCCCTTGTTCTGCCCATCAACAAAATAAACAGCCATTCAGGTATTGAACCCAGGACCCTATACACCATAATCACAGTAGTTAACCACCAAGCCATCACGGAAGTACAGATGAATGAGGTATCAGGAAATAAGTCCTCACCACAGTAAAACCAAACTGAACCTGTGAAAGGAGTTAGTATACAGTCGTATGTTCCATAACCCACTACATAACATAAATATGTGAAATGGAGTACAGCAATAAGCCCAGAAGTGAGGTGTAATTGTAATAAAGTGTTGAAGTCCCCAATAAAACACAGGGACCCCATTGAGTGTACGCACGCATTAATCACTGATACCAGGCAGATATATAAGATGTAATGAATAAGAAATCAATGCCAAAAAGGAAATATAATGCAAAGTCTAATGTAAGCAATGCTAAGCATTGTACAGGCCAGCATAGGAGGTGTAAGAAATGTGTAGACCAGCTAACCCATTGTGCCCAGTGGTATACCCCTTTAAACAATGCCAACCTTAGGTAAGCAGGTTTGCCCATAGTTTATCCTTTTCAAAACCGGCCAATCACAGAAAAGTGCAGGAAATTGGCCCTACTTAAACCCAAGAGGCTTGAATACATCTCATAACTGGTTGTAGCTTCCCCTTGCAGGCACTATGGCAGTAAGGGGAGAAGGTGTGCGCTTTCGGGTGCAGCGCTGGTACATCCAAGAGTCCAAGGTCACGGCAGGACTCCTTGTCAAAGACCATGATCAGAGACTGCTGCAGGGCCAGTACCAGGGCTCCCAATATAAGGCGGAGGCCTGGGACCCTCTCGCCCATGACCTCACCAGTGCCACTGGCATACCCCGAACTGGTGAGCAGGTTAGGCACCACTATGCTGACCTGAAGCAGCATAAGGGGGACCTCTTGGAGGAGTGGCTCCAAGAGGCTATAGCAGCAAGGGATGTTCCAGTCTTGTGTAAGTATCACCCCAGTATATGTGTAATAATTGCCAGCTCAGGTATAGCATGGAAAGGTATGGCTAAATATTCCTCTTATGTCCCCCGCAGCTGCAATGGAGTGGGCTGCGAACCAGGAGGCCCACATCAGTAGCCTGGCGAGGTTGCGATGCGAGGCAGGTCAGTAATACTCATGCATTTACTGTCATAGGAAATAAAACTAAAAGTAGTAGTGAATTAATTGCCTGTATAAAACCTGTATTGTTCAAGGCAAGTACTGCATACACTAGAGAATATGGCAAGAAGAGTCTCATATTGTTTGTATGTCAATAAAAGTGTAGTAGCCTGACAAAACATTTCTAACTGCTGGACTGCATGTGTATATTCTGGTATCATAAGGCAATGTAGATTTGCAATCATGTAATAGTACTGTTGTATTAAGCACTGTTACCCACACCATGCACCATAAATTGAATGTGTAGGAATGCCTGTTTATGACAGGTGTAATCCCCAGAGGCCATTTAGTACAACTGAGAGACACATAGACAGTAAACAGGGAAAATGCAGACAACAAAAAACAAATAGCACATGCAACTGAGATGTGAACTGTTGTTTTTTCGCACACACATCTACAGTTCGAATCCTGCCAGTGGTAGTAGTCTGCATACAGAATCATACCCCACAACTGTACTGATATGTCCAAAATGTCTATTAAAGTGGGCCATATCTGTTGCCTATCAGCCTGTCCCCCTGGGAAATCAGCGGGATGATCCCAGACATATAGGCAGCAAACAGGAAATACAACTGATTGATACACATCTGTGAGAACAAAGCTGGCAGACTAACAACTCCCCAATACCTTATGTGTCCCATTTACACCCCAACTTGTCAAGCTGTGGTCAAATTATGTACAGTAACAGAGCCCAGTACTGGTACTGTTCACAGTGGTATTGTATGGCATTGCGACTGATGCGGTTGCTCTGAATAATGAGGTATTACACATCACTGTCACCCACACTGTCCTACAACATATAACTGCCTAGGAAATCTATATAAGAGTGTTGTAATACAAGGTCAGAATGCAAAAGCACAGGGGATTAATAAGATAGAAAGCAGATAGGAGATATACAGCAATATCTATATAGCAGACACAACTGTGATGGACAGTGTTTAAGTTGTAGCAGACACAGCCATGGTCTGAATCGTGGGAGTGGAATTAGGCTGCATACAGAATCATACCCTGCAACTGTACAGATGAGGCTAGAATGTCCAGTATATGGGCCCATATCTGCCGCCCGTCCCCCTGGTAAGTCTGTGGGATGATCCCAGATGTTTAGCCAGCAAACTCAGGGAATACAAGCGATTGTCGAACATCTATGAGAACACACCTGTCACTGAAGCAACCTCTGAAACTGTTAGGAGAGTATTATTACAAGTACGTCCTACCTACACTCCCATGTTGTCAAGCTGTGACCAGAGTGTGTACAGCAACAGAGCGAGATTTATGTGCATAATACTAATGTGTAATCTGGAACTTTGTGTGGCAACAGTCAGGTAGCGCTAACAAACATTGCTCCCACAGGTACATCAGATACAAACACCAGCATGTCTGAGGCCCAACCTGGGACCTCCAGGTCCATTGGTCCTGCAAAACCTTCTGGTGGAACCACCTCAGGGGATGGGGCTCGCCTCCCCCGGGAGTGGTTGCAGACAGGCACCTGTCATTCGTCCCCAGGTCGGGGTCGTGGTGCGTAGAAAGATCAACCAGCAGTTTGGTGATCTTCTACACCAGCTCAAGGGCTGCATGTTGTGATTAGAGAGTCAGCCTGGCTCTGTGACTCAGCCCCCAGCACAGCCACCTTCGGGGCTGTGAAGGTGCAGTGGTGACTGCCCATGGGTGGGGACCTCAGTCCCACTGTTTCCACCAGGGGGCTTGTAGGCTTCAATTTCCCAACACCCCTCCCCATCAAGATGTTTACCCCCCCCCACGTGTCAGATACCGCCCCAGTATGCGTCATGTCTTGTCTGTTAACCTACCTAACTTACCTCCCCAAATAAACCTACTACCCCTCCCCAACATCCCACTTTCACCTTAAAAAAAAAAAGGGCAGTCTGTTCCCACAAAAAATATCTCACCCCATATATAGCTGTCCATTTCACACATGTGTCCACTGGACACATGTAATCTGATCTAATTGGTATCACAACTTATTTTTGTTGTCCTCACCCCCACCAGGTGTTTGAGTGTCCAAATCTACCTCCAGATTCAGTGTATATGCACATCTGTTGCTGTAGAATAAATGGGCAGCTATGGACCTTCCCTACACCCTTCCTACACATCCCTGGCTATTTTCCCTACTGTCTTTCCCTCTTTGTGCCCCTTTTTAAACCACTTTCCTATCAACCCCTTTTTCTTTTCTTTTAAAGAAATTAGCATGGGGGTAAGCAGGAGTAAGAACTTTTAAGCAGCAGTAAGCGGGTTTAAGCCTGTTTGAGTGGGGGTAAGCTATACCTACACAGGTTATGCAATTTAGAAGCTAAATGAGTATAAGTAACTGTAACCGGAAGTTAGCAGT
>NC_056745.1:568426343-568473843 GCF_019279795.1 Protopterus annectens
GGCGGCTCTTACCTGAGCATCTGAGATGTCAGGGGGGGCAGCACTCTGCTGGGATAGATATTTGCCCTTTTGGTGGGGAAGGGGGGGGGGTTTACTCTGAACCTGTCAGCTAGGATGTTGGCAATGTCTGTGGGTTCAGTGTATTTTTTGTCATTTTGGACTAATTCTGAGCATATCTGGGAATTACCACCCAGGTTCCTAACATAACTAAAGAAAGCCTTGTGTTTATCCTTAGTGTCCTGTGCAATTTTTCTCTCGAAGCTGGCCTTAGACAATTTTATGAGTGCCCGTAGTTTTTTGCTAATACTGATCAGTGATGCCTTCCCTTTTTGGGATTTTGCTCTATCATTTAGTAGCTTCCTCCTTCTATTGTATAGTTTGTTTATGGCTGGGGTCCACCAGACAGGATGTCTGCCTTTGAAGGATTGGGTCTTGGTTTTATTTGGCATCGCATGATCCATGCATTCCTGAAGGTGTTCATAGAATGCGTTTATAAAGGATTCTGCGGTCTGGGCCATATTTTCCACAGGCCTGGGGGCTTTGAAGGATTCCACCTTGGTTTTGAGGAGTGTGAAATTTGCTTTAGAGAAGTTTTTCACTGTGGTTTTCTGGGCAGGGGGTGGGGCCGGGATGTGAATATCCAGTGAGATTAGTTTATGGTCTGATCTTACCAGTGAGGGATACACTTCTGGTCTGGAGCATAGAGTCCCCATGTTGGTGATGATCAGGTCCAGTATGTTTTCCCCTCTTGTGGGAGTGGTAACAAGTTGTTCCATAGCATTTGAGTTTATAAATTCTAGGAACCTTTGGGCTAGGGTGCTGGAGCTAGAGTAATGCTCCCAGTCTATGTTTGGGTATTTGAAGTCGCCCAATATAATGGTGTTTAGAGAGACCTTCATATTTTCCAGTGTTCTCAGGAAGGCCGAGTGGGGTTCCTGGGTTTGGGAGGGTGGTCTGTAGCAGGCTATAAACTGGAAGGCAGTTTTACCCACTGTTAGTTGCACATGGATAGTCTCTGATGCTTCGTGCTTTGCCACCAACCTGGAGGTGTGGGTATCTTTGATGAATATCGATACTCCCCCTCCTTTTGTGGTTCAGTCCAAGTTTTGGGGCCGAAATGCATGGTATGAGGTATAACCTAGTAGTGCTGGGGTGCTCTCGGGATCCCTGAACCAGGTTTCTGTTACTGCACAGATATCGATGTTCTCCATGCTAAGGAGAGTTTCGAGTGCGTGCATCTTGAGGTTTAGACTTCTGGCATTGAGTAGCATTACTCTTACTTTCTTATCCCTTGTGATACCTATGGAGGTGGGTTTGTCTTTTGAGCCTTGCCTAAAAAAGACACTATGGGGATAGCAAGAGCCTTTGCCAATATCCAAAAGCCCAGGGGTGACAGGTGCAAGCCGTCCCTAGCGAAGCATCGTGGCTTGCTGAGCATATCATCCCAAGCTGACAGGCATTGGATCCCCTTTGAATGACACCAGTACTTAAGCCAGTTGTTGAAATTGATCATCTTGTCTTCATATTGTGGCATCATTCTTAGTGAGGGTAAGATGCTACTGAAGGTCAGGGTCATACCGGCCTGGGCTACATGCTCAGAGAGCTCCTTTATGTCTTTTTTCATGTAGTCCAGGGAGGTACGTCTCAGGTCATTCACACCAGCATGGACAATGACTGAGTCATATTTGTACTTGCCTTGGAGTGACCTGAGTGCTTGTGTTATGTGGCAGATCCTAGCACCCGACAGGCTGCTCACCGTGACCCTCTCCTTGTTCAGCCTGGTGAGCGGGACGTCAGTGTGCCTGACGATAGAGTCACCTATTACAAGTGTATCAGGTGTGTTGTTTAGTCTTAAGGGCTGTGACTGTTCAGCAGACTGGCTTTGTGAGATATGTGTTGCACGTGTTTTGTTTTGGGGTAGCGGTTGCTTGGGTGTCTGCTTTGGAGGTCTCTGCTGCTTAGGCAGATCTTTATTTAGAGCCTCCGAGTATGTTTTTGTGTGATTATGTGTTTGGTTTGCTGTCGTGGTAGGTCTATGTGAGACTGGAATTGTAGTGAGTGTGGTTTCCTTCTCCTCCTGACTGGTTATGCCAGTACTGAGTTGAGAGAGCTTATCCTCCAGTTTGGCTATATGGTTGCATCTCTCACATGTGTTGGAATTTGTTGGGAGGAGGATAGGGTTGTCTGTGTACATGAGGCAGTTGTAACATTGCCTCAAGATTCCCAGATTCACCAGCTGGACCGGAGAGGAGATTGACAACTGACCTTTGGACATGCTAGAATAATATTGGGAATTCCTTAATAATTGAAAACAAGGGCCAGTGGGGAGTGAGGGTGTAGTGCTTTTAATTTTTAGTGCTGACTTATATAATTGCTTTAGTGAGCAAGTGCCAGGTAACTTACGTGCAATGTGTTACAGGTAACTTAAATGCAAAAACGACAAACAGTAACTTTCTTTCAAGTGAAACAAGGAAATAAGTACAGTAAGCAATGCAGATATCACTAGTGATCCACAGAAGCTGAGAAGCCACATTAGGTGGTATTAGCGTTTCAGGGGTATAACAAGCAAACAAACAACAAGCATATAAACAAAGCTAGATTCAGCAGGCCTGGATCTAGTCTATGCTACAGCAAACAAGGTGTACCAATTTCAGTAAGATACAGTTCAAATATTCAGGCACTATAAACCTTTAACCAGAAATTCCCAGCTCAGAAGGGCAGAGTCCAGCCTCTTCTCCCACAAGAGTGCAGAACACGAACCTTCTTAATGTAAAATAACTGGCCTGAAGCCCAAGTGCTTAACCCAGAACTAATACACTTTAAGAATAACAGACACTGGGCTCTGATATAGATATAGATATATATATTATATACATATGTATTATGTGTGTATATATATATATATATATATATATATATATATATATATATATATATATATATATATTTATATTATATATATGTTATATGTAACTATACAGACGCAGAAATATGTACAGTAAGTTACATATGTAGTACATGCACACAATATGGTACAGCCACTGTTCCTACAGTTACCACCTGGAGACTGTATGAGCCACCCATAGAAATTACATTAATTGCCTGCAACATATACCCACAGAGATATCAAAGGATATAACACCACACACAGGTGTGCATAAATGGGAAAGCTTTATTTGTGTACTATTACAGTTGTATATTTTTATTTTTATTTATTTAATTATTTATTTAACATTTGTTGACCGGGAAAGTCTGACTAGGTTCCACAGTGCCTGTTTTCATTGGAGGCCTGGGGAGAAATGCTCCAGACGCATGTCTTTAGACATGGTATGTCGTATATGCCATGTCATATAGCTGTTTAGATGCGGACATCCATATAAACTGAGTAATGCAACTGTGAAACAGTCATACTAATACAGTAGTCTGGAAAAGTTACCAAATGTTGCTGTCCAGGCCAAGGCCATCAAGTAGTACAATAGTAATGACAGACTGGCCCACAGGATACCAAACAATCAACGGTAAGTAATGCAGCCTCTATCCACACTCTGTAGACAATCCCTAGGGGGTAAAGACCTTAGTTGTCACAATGGGATGTAACTGTTACATAACAAGGCACAACTGACACCATCACAAGCACACTGACAAACAGAACCATCTGTATGACAGGTGGCAGTAGGCCTGCATTTAACCAAGGTGGATTGTATGGTAATGTACATCCATATACCTTAAGGCAGCTCACCCCGATGGTCTCCAGGACTTTGGGCTTTCAGGGTTCTGTAGCGCTCCCATATACATAGATATACATATATGTATATATAGCTATATATGTATGCACATCCTATGTGTACAGATATGCCTATTTAAGTTGATATATATGTAGATATCAATAACTATATGTGCATACATATCTATTCTGATATACCTATTAATGTCAAAATATATGTA
The DNA here is from genome assembly GCF_019279795.1 of Protopterus annectens. Taxonomy (NCBI): domain Eukaryota; kingdom Metazoa; phylum Chordata; order Ceratodontiformes; family Protopteridae; genus Protopterus; species Protopterus annectens. Next base: position 568,430,289 of record NC_056745.1, read on the forward strand.
GATATCCATACGTATATGTGCATATATATCTCTATCTGTATATGTGTAGACATATATTGCTCTGTATATGTATATATCTGGGTGTTTATTTGTATATCTATGTACATATACATATGCATCTATGTATGTCGATATGTATATCTGTATGTCTACACAGATATCTGGATAAGTATATGTACATATATCACCATATGTCCTGAACATGGAGTGTAGCCCTACCTCAGTCCCTGTAGCCCCAACTTCGTAGTGCAGGGGATGTCAGGTATGTATAGCAGGTATACTTGTAGAGTATTGCTACTGTAATAGGGATTGTCTTCACAGACATGATGTGTGTGGGAGGTCATATCTGCTTTTAACATGTGCGCCATTGGCTACTGACAGACATCCTAAGGACATCATAGTACAGTACCACTGCTAGCACGTAATACTCCTGTGGACTACAGCAGAGATAATGGCCAATATATGTGGACAGTTTGATACACTCTGGACAGTCCAGAGGTATACACATAACCCCTTAGTTCAAGACATGTGGACCAGTCCTGACAATGTGGATGTTAACAGCCATGTAGATGGGTATAAGACATAACTACTGGCATACATTTGCCTCCATAAGTTATGCATTCACACATCCCTGTCTGTCCTGCCCCATAGTAACCACTGGTAAGAGGTGCCATGGCCACATAACACCTACTGGATATTGACGTACATCTGTACAGCATCTCACTGCTCTGTCTGACATACATGACTGTTATGGTCGCCTGGCAGCAGTACTCCTGGCAAGTAACTGGACATTACATCTCACTGGGTAAGTACACTAAGCTGCTAGGCATGTAACAAAGCACTGTGCAGGCTGCAGGCAGACCGGCTCAACACTGGCCTGCATTTCCTATGGGGGAATGCACATGTACCTGCACATAGATAGCAGGCTCTACAGGCATGCCACAGCACAGAGTAACATACACCTGTGTGTAAGTGCATCACCACAACCAATGTGAACACAGCTACAGCTACATATGGCATGCTAGCATATTATTACTGTATGTGGACTATCTGTTCAACACCAACCTCATATGTGCCACCCACACACTCATCCTACATATACTGGGCAGCTACACAGTGTGGTTTGCTGCCTGTCACTGGTATGGGACATGTGTGTGTATGGCCCTACAAACATGTAAGCCGACAGGGTAACATACAGTGTAGCAGCATGTAACATCAGATAGATCAGATAAACCCCTCCCATCTTTCCAATAGCCAACCACAGCGCTAACCCAACACTACCTCCTCCATCTTCCCTTTACTATCACACCTCCTCAACTAACATGTACAAGAATACCTTTCCTATGCTCACTGCATGCACTCTCCTTGCATATCTTACATCCTACCAAAGCTCCATCATTCTCCCACTCGACCACTACCACTATACTACTACTCACACCACCACTCATGTCTCACCCACACTCAGCTCCCCTCCCACCAGCTCAAGAACCATCCCTATGCACCCCCCACATATTCTACCAACTATACTACTCAAACATAAAGCATCCCTACAACTTAACATAGTAACCGTCCCACCATACCTATTACCACAGAGCACAATCATAAAGTTTCCCTTATAAACAAACACATTCAAAAACTGAGAAAACTAATAATCTCATGCATATCAAAACTAGCCCTAAGTGGAGACATCCACCCCAACCCTGGCCCTACCATCTCCAACCCCAATCCTCATAATCAGACTAGAAACCACAACGTCTTCCATATTACAACCAATAGAAAGCCAAGTGACTTCCTTCTACTAAGCCTAAATATTAGAAGTATATCCAACAAAGTCCATGAACTCCATGCCACCATAGATTTGTACTCCCCAGATATAGTCATCCTGACAGAAACCTGGCTAAAATCTCACATTACCAGTGAGCAAATACTCCCTACAGGTTACGGCATACTAAGAGTAGACCGGCTAAACAAAAAAGGAGGTGGTGTAGCTATAATATTTAAACAGCATCTAAACATCCAGATCTTAAAATCATCAGCTCCACAAATAGGCAATGAAGAAATAATATATACCAACCTCAAAATTAACCAAAACAAAACCATCAACATAATTGGATGCTACTTCCCACCTGGCCAAAACATCCCTCCACTAGAAAACCTCCTCAGCTGGTCTACCCACCTTCTCCCCCAAGAAACTATCATCTTAGGTGATTTCAAAATTGACTGGCAATCCTGTTCTGGCAACAATCCAACCCATCGTGTACACCTTCATGGCTTCACCCAACTAGTCCAGTCACCAAACAGGATAAATAAAAACTCCAGCAAGCACCCTACCCTGGATTGGATACTAGTCAGTAAGAGCCCCCAGTCATATATAACAGGCTGCTTATCAGATAGCCTCAGTGATCACTCTCCAACATTCCTACTCAAAAAATACCTATACCAAGCTAAACCTGTTATCTACCGTCAAATACGTAAAAAACTAAACTTTAACCCACTCACATTCATCTCATCCCTCAAAGAATGTAACTGGCGTCCTCTAAAGTACCTCAGTCTAGATGACGCAGTTGAATTTCTTAATACTACCTTCCTGAACATCCTTAATTACCATGCCCCCATAAGATTTTCCAGAACCAAAGCACAACCCTCCCCATGGCTACAGAAAACCACTAAGTCAGAAATGAAAAACAGGGATAAAGCCTGGGAGCACTGGCGCAAAACCAAAACCCCCTCAGCTAGACAGAAATTCCTAGAACTACGCAATAGAGTCAAAAAGCTAATAAAACAGGACAAATTCCAATACTACCAGTCTGTCCTAGACTCCTCACAACAATGCCTCAAACAATTCTGGTCCTCCATAAACTCGATCCTCCACCCAGGTAAAGTCAGTACCCCTCCTCCTAACATCCCTCACTCCTCAGGAAATATTGCTACCTCATTCAACACACACTTCATCCAAACCATACTATCACTAGCTAAACAACACAACCCCCCTCCTTTCCAACCCACACCTTCAACTAGTAATCTCCCCACTGCCTTCTCTTTTTCTCCTGTACCTACCTCCAACATAAAAAAACTCTTAACTAAACTTAAACCCACCAAATTAGCAGCAGACAACCTCCCAAGTGAATACCTACAAATCACAGCTGATGCTCTGGCCTACCCAGTATCCATCTTGATTAACCGATCTCTGTCAGAAAGTTACGTTCCCCTCCACAAAGGTGGACCCTCCGCAGAACTAACCAATTACCGCCTCATAGCTATTCTCTCTCCACTCTCCAAAATACTAGAGAGATGCATACACTCTCAGGTCTCAGACTACCTACCTACTTACTAACAACCTCCTTTCCAGTACTCAACATGGTTTCCGACCAAACCATAGCACCACCACTGCCTTACTCTCCTTTACTAACACTATCCTTCAGCATAAAAACAATGGCTATCTCTCCTCTGCTACTTTCCTAGACCTATCTAAAGCATTTGACATGGTCCCACACAAACAACTTATCTCTGTCCTCAATAACCTATCCTTCTCACAAATCAGTCACCAACTGGTTTCAGAGTTACCTGTCTGACCGCCAACAATCCATTGTATGGCAGAATGACATATCTCCCCAACTACCTGTCTCCATAGGGGTCCCCCAAGGATCCAGTGCATATCCAGCATCCCCCACTAGGTGACTGTGAGGGGGGTGTCCCCATTGGCAAATCTCTGGTACAGCTGTGTCAGATGCCAGTTGTGGGAATTGTGATAGCTTCCAGGGCAGCCAGCACACACATTCATTATTATGCCCCGGGCATTGCACACGACCCGACAGTTGATGGAGGGGAAGCCCTTGCGGTTGATGTAGACCCTACCTCACTCATCGGGTGGTGCTTTGATGCGTATGTGCGTGCAGTCTACAACATACAATACCTCAGGGTATTCTGCTATTTGGTGGAACAGTTGCATATTGCTGGCCAATGCCTCACGGGTATTTGGGAAATATATGTGCTCACCAACATGTTGAGATGGCATCCAGGAACTGGTGGAGTACCCTGGATGCTGATGCCTGTGAGATCCCCATCATATCCTTTGGAAGGTACCTGTAGCTAGTATTCTTAGGCCTACACATAACTTAGTATCCACTGGGAAGGGTTCCCCTCTGTTAGTTCTGTATGTCAGGTGTGGCTGGCACAGCTCAACAATTTGCTGTAGGAGGTCCCTGTCCACCCTATAGTGCTTCACTATCTCCAGCTCATGTAACCCCTGGCAGGTTACCCTGTGTCTGTGCACTCTTCTCCGTCTCCTCACTGTGGGTTGGTCAACAGCATTCACATCCTCATCACACTCAACCTCTTCCACAAGTTGTTGTATGATAGCTATTGCAGCCCCTATCATTTTGCTGTTGTGAGTGTTAAAAATTCCCCGCTTGTTTACACCGGTGGTGTAGAGTATGGGAAAAGCCAGAGGGGAAGATGTTTGCATAGTTTATAGTAGTGTTCTGGGCTGGGATGGTCTGCTGCCTGTGTAATTGGCTGATTCTGATACATTTCACCTGCCAGCTATGCTAGTTCTCCTTGATTACCTTCCTACTGCTGTTTTCCCTTCCCATTGCCTTCCTGTTTAAACCTGGGGGTGCGACGGCAAACAGAGTGCTCAAATGTGCACAGTGCTGCTATTTTCTGGTTTAACTTTTTTTTCTTTCCTTAAAACCCGGTGCGCGGTGCCCACACCCACTTAGGGAATGTAAAGAGTGATAGGCAGATTCAGACACCCCCCCCCCTAGCTTAGCTGTGCTAAGCTTGGAGCAAACCAGAGCCACAAGGCTCCAGTCCGCTTACAGTATGCCTGACACTTCCCCCATGATGTCAGCTAATTCCTAGACTTGCACCAAGCTATTCCTACTCTTACATTGTTCGTCTCTGACTAGCATGCTTGGGAAAACTGGGATTTACTATCATTCCCCTCATTTGCATAGGATTGCCTGCTAATGCATAGTTACATGTCTCACACTGAGCCTCCCCCCCTTAGCAACCACTACTCACTGGTCATGTTGTCTTCTGCCTGCCATTGACTTGCATGGCAGAATAGTGATTTTACTTAGAATGCTTATTTTAGGTTTATTTTTATTATTTGCCCTGATCCCGTTTGCACGCCACTGCCCTATGCTTAAACAGCCGAGATAGGCTAAAAAAAATAAAAGTTGACTTTTTTATTTTTTTTGGCTGTTTGCAATGCCAATGGCCTTATACTTGGCCATTGGCATGCTTCCTAACTGATATGCAGCCTTTATTTGGAGCTGTCACAGCTCTGTTTTGGATTTTGCAGAAATGTACTCGGTTACTAACCGAGTACATTTCTGTAGATTGCACTAGTCCTGCATGGCAGGTTGCAAGCTTCCTGGATCGCAAATTCACTTCATTTGCATGGATTTCTCCTGCAAGTGGGGTGATTTGCTTACAGGGGCTTTGTCCATGCAGGACTAGTGCAGGAGAGCTCGTGCATGCCCCTGCAGGCTGTTCCTGGATCGCATGGCAGACATATTGCCTGCTGGAGCTCCTGCACTAATCCTGCATGCCATGAAAGGCATAGAGAATCCGGGGGACTGTACCAGTAGTACTTAATACAGTTTCTGAACCAGACAAAAAAAAAATAACAACTTAGTAAATCCAAACATAACCGCAAATTTTGCAAGTAACACTCAGAATGTTGCACTACTGGATTCAAGACTGTATCTAAATATAATGATATTGACTCTATTTTACTGTTATGTGCTGCAACTATTAGCCTAAAAGATAGATATTTGCTGTTTTTATGAATCTTAAGGATACTAAAGATTTTACCTACCTCAGGGGTTATCGTTTATCAAAAATTCATAAACAGAAAAATCAATGTACCCCTGACTTAAAAGATCCAATAAACTTTGATCAACTTTTTTAAAATGTTCAGCTGCAAAATGGCTTGTCACTACTTTGTAGCAGCTGTTATTAGGCAAAAACTCAGACATATATAATAATTAAATGAATCAACATCCATCAAAACAACACTATTCCCTTTGTCAGCATTTGCAATTCTCAGTGTATCAAGCTTTTGTAAATTATGTAAGGCATGTCATTCATTACTTTTTAAATTAAACATCTTGAGAGTAGGTTTATCATTCAATAATTTTCTAAAATACCTTTCACAAGCATCAGGAAAGGCATACAAAATACTAAGAAAACAGGATTGAAAGTACTTATTTTATGAATACTATCAACATCTTCATTATTAAATCTTTTCACATTGTGGAAAATTTATTGCAAATTTAACTTTCTAATATACAATTTAAAATCAATTAACAACTGGGCTAAAATAGCCCTTTTAGCTGGAGTAAAAGAAAAACCATACCTCATCACATTAAAATGATACTCATTTAGACTGAAAGAACTCAGATTAATAATGGGGCAGCTTCTTATTAAATCCTTTTACCTCTCCATATCCTCAGTTGCGAGAAAAACAGAAATATTTCTAGTTTTTTAGTTATGACAGATATAGGCTAACTAAGGGTCAGCAGCTTAGGTTAATACGTCTAAGAAAGAATTAAAAATGATTTATTTTGCAGACCTGAATTTCACCTTCTACAAATGTTTCCCTCTTTGCTGATAATAAATCAATCTGTTTAGTTTTCTATGGTGCCCTTTAGGTACTCATTCCAATGTTCTTTTAGTAGATAAAGATACCATGTTAGTATATAGCTGTCACTACATCTTTAGCAGCCTAGGCAATACATGTATGCATTTTGTACACAATGTTCAAAGCCAGTTATTATAGTTTGCTAAACCAATATACACAAATTCAAAACAATTTAAATATCAAGGTTCAACAAGTTAAGGTGGTTCAGCTTTTCTCTGGAAAAAGTCAGATGAACAGATCACAGCACAGAGATACAAACAAAAAGGTGCCGGGGCTGGGCACATTTTGATTTTATACTAAAGAAGGAAACTTTCTTTCATCTGGTTTAAAGCTTATAAGTATGGACAAAATGAAAACTAGAAATAGTTAAAAATACCTTTTTTATTTAATAACCAAAAACTGCAAGGCGAACAACCAAATCTCTGGAAAACAAGATGCAACACGAACACAAAACAAACCAATAACCAAGCAAATAATAGTACACAGACTCCAAACCATAAGATACATGTTGCAGTGCACAAATTAACAAACTCTCAGTGGAACCAAAAAGATATAATTTTATTGAAATATTAAGCACTTTCGTTCCTCCCAATGGAACTTCTTCAGAACATTAAAAACAACTGGAAAAAAAAATTAAAAACCTTGTGACAAAAGTCACATAATTAAATTAGTCCAGTCTGTAAAACTAAACAATTACCAAACATCAATTAATAATCGTAGTCTTTTAAAAATTATTTAGAAAAAGGGAATCCTTTTTTAAAAAGTTTGAAGACAAGCAAACAATGGGTATGTAGGAGTGTGGTCATTGCATGCATTGTATCTATATGTATATATACATCCTTCTCTATTACTATACTCTTACCTCCTATGAATATCTTATGCTTAGCCAACCTCCTGTATTAGCCAAACACACCACATCTACACTTCCTCTACCTGACCAAACACATATTAATATACTATCAACCTCTCCCTACCTTCCCCCTCTCTACCACAAGGTACGCCACTACAGATTCCAAACCTCTAAATGGTTTTATCTAATAACCTGCAAAAACCTAAAAGTATTTCAAGTCCCACAAACACTATTATTAATACATGGTGACATCCACCCCAACCCTGGCCCCAATACTCTCATGAGCCACACCCACTCAAACCTAACTACTAACTGTTCTAGTTCACCTTTCTCCCCTGACTCCCTCTGTATTGCTCACCTAAATATTCATAGCATCAACAACAAAATCACACAACTTCATGCCTTAATTGATTTCTATGCCTTTGACATTCTCTGTCTCACTGAAGCTTGGCTTAAGCCTAGTACCAAAGACAACAAATTTACTCCCCCAGGCTATAGCACCTTAAGACAGGATCGTCTTAATAAAAAGGGTGGGGGAGTGGCCCTTTTATACAAATCCCACCTACAGGTAGCCTTAATAGACTCCTTGCCCCCCTCCCTAGCTAATGCTGAAATACTCTGCTCCAAGCTCCAGGTTAATAAAACCAAGGCTATATATATCATATGTTCCTACATCCCTCCAGGCAACAACATCAACACACTAGAAAATATCCTAAGCTGGGTCTCCAGTAACTTTCCACAAGAAACCATAATCTTAGGGGACTTCAATATTGACTGGAACTCCTGCATATCTCCCAAACCCTCCATTCACCTTAATCTCTTTAACTTTCATCAAACCATTAACTCCCCTACTAGAATACACAAATCAACCCACAAACAAACCATTCTAGATTGGATACTAATTAACAACAACCCCCTCTCCTATAAAACAGGAATACTCCCTGACAATATCAGCGACCATCTCCTGACCTTTATCTCTAAACAAAAATACAACAACCCCAAGCAAGCTACCTACCATACCATACACAACAAAACAGATTTTAACCTAGCATCCTTTCAAAATGAACTCAAAGAATATAACTGGTCAACTCTAAAATACCTCCCAATAGACGAAGCAGTAACCCATTTCAACAATACCTTCCTACAAATTCTACACCATCATGCCCCACCCCGCTTAATTAGACTAAGCTCCAAGGCAGCCCCATGGCTCTCAAAAACTACTAAACAAAATATGCGAGCCAGAAATAAATTATGGACTAAATGGAGATCCACAAAAAACCCTGCTGACCACTAGAACTTCAAACACCTGAGAAACTCAACAAAGAAACTTATCTATCTTGATAAAAAAAACTATCACTTTAAATATCAACAAAACCAAAACCAAAACCCCAAACAATTTTGGTCAGGAATAAACAAACTACTCCATCCAGGGAATACCAAAACCCCTACCCCAGCTAGCCTAGCTCAAAGCCAACCCGACATAATAGCGAACACTTTCAATGACTTCTTCTCTCAAACAGTCGCCTCTCTGGCAAACACCATGACTCCTCCCCTATCCCTCCAAAAAACCCCTACCCAAAACAGCACCCCCATACTAAAGTTTAATACTGTCTCCACAACCTATATACGTAAATTACTATCTAAACTCAAACCTTGCACCCCTTCTGCCGTCAAGCTACCAGCTGAATATCTTCAACTAGCTGCAACCGAACTAGCCTACCCAGTCTCCATCTTAATTCCCCTACTTTTCTCTATATTCATAAATAACCTACCCACTTCCCTCCCTACATCCACTTGTATACAGTATGCTGATGATTCTACTCTCATCTGCTCTGCTCCATCCCCAGTAGAACTCCACTCCTCTACCCAATTGGTTTTCACAGCAGCAGAAAAATGGTTTCAACATATCTGTCTCCTCCTAAATCCCAAAAAAACAAACTTCTACTCTTCACCCCAACCCTTAAATCCACTCCAATCACTTTTTCCATTGTGTCCTGCAATGGCACTATCATCAAACCTGACCATTCCACAAAACTGCTAGGTGTCACCATAGACAATCAGCTAAACTTTGACTATCACATTGATTTAACTATCAAGACAGTAAATGAAAGATAGGAGCCCTTTACAGACTTAAGCCCTTTCTTACTGCCACATCCCGAGTATCTCTTGCCCAAACTCACCTCATCTCCACACTACTGTATGCCTCTCCCTCCTTTATTAACATTTCTAAAGCTAACCTTCAGAAACTTAATTTAGCCTACCATAGTATTGCCAGATTTGCAACTGGCTCTCCATTCCATACTCATCACTGTCTTAACTTAAAGAAACTCAACTGGCTAGAACTTCCAAACCTAATACTCCTGCAGCAATTAGTCATCACTTTTAAAATTCTACATTACCCCTCCAACACACCCATACTGAACAACCTTATCACACCTTATAAAAATCTTACTTCACTTCGTTCAGCCAACAAGCTCCTAGTAACTACTATCAAATCTCATAATAAAGCAGGTGACTCCTTATTTGCAAACACTATCGGATCATATTGGAATAAACTTCCCACTGAACTGACCTCCCTAGCCTCATGTCACCTTTTCAAAAAACAGATTAGAATTCATTTACAAAATCACTGGCTATGCCCATGCTCGAATCCTGACTGATAACTGTTACACTACCTGCTCTCATAGTTAACTCTGTATATTAAATTGTATCTTGCTTTTTCGCAATGTTTGATTCTTTTCTGTTCTAGTGATTTTTTTAAACTGTAAAGTTTCTAGTATGATAGTGGAGCTTTCCTCCTCAGCCCTCTGCAGAAAATATACATGTATCGAGCCACTCAAGCCCGGTAATACTGTATATTCAATTTTACTTTTCTTTTCTTTTGTCATTGTTTGATTGTTTTATTGTTTGATTGATTGTTATTTTTATTAGTGGTATCTTTTTAATCTGTAAAGTTATAGTATGATAGTGGAGCTTTTCTCCTTGGGCCTCTGCTGAAAATGGACATGTATCCAGCCAGACTAGCCCGGTTAACAAATGTAAAATAAATAAATAAATAAAATAAACTGTTAAATAGTATTACTATTAGAGGGAAGACCATTATTGCAAGAGGTTACTTTTTCTGCAGTTCAAGAATGGTTGTTTATCTGGTCTATTGTAAATTATGTCCTGTGTTTTATGTGGAAAAAAAACAGTAGGAAATTAAAAGAGGATATTTATGTACACCTCTTTGAGATTCATAAAAAGAAGAATTCTAATGCTTTATACAAACATTTAGAGAAAGAAAGAGAACAGTTTGAGGTTTTTTTTGTGTTAGAACAAGTGGTGTATGAGCCCCAGGGAGACAATCACTTGAGAAACACATTGAAAGTGATGAACTTAGGTGGAAATTAATGTTGGACACCACTAGTTTCCCAGGGTTAAACAAAACATAGTCTATCAATTCTATTCTAAAATTTATTTATATTTATTTATTTATTTATTGCATTTGTTAATTAGGAAATTCCACTGCGCCTTGAAAGAACCCATTTTCAGTGGAGGCCCGGGGAGAAAAGCTTCACATTAAATTACATACAAAAGTAAAATGTTAATACATAGAACAAAGTATTACAAGCAGTACATCAACATTTAAAGAAAAATAATAGCAACAACAGTAATAACGTTTACAATCAGGTATATATATTCCATTAAAGGCAGCATGCATTCAAATAACACATGAGTATAAATATATCTGCAGAATTCTTAGCAGAGGAGGGTTGACATCAGTGTAGAAAGGAGACAGCAGGGCAATAGGAAGATGAGTCAAGTTAATGTGACAGCGAGAAGTTAGTATGGTAGGGAGAAGGAGAGGAGCTGTTTGTATTTGAATGGTTAAAGGTGTGACTCCAGAGAGAGAAGTCAGGTGTAGAGGGTATTTGTTGGGGTACAGGAGCATAGCCAGTGGGAGGAGAGATGACATTTGAAGGATTTTTTAAAGGAGGTAGGATTGCTGATAGTCCTGTGTGACGCAGGGAGATTATTCCATAACTTGGAGACAGTATGAGAATACAATATTTGGCTGGCTGAGAGCTTGGGTTTCTCAACAGACAGTAGCATTTATTTTCAGACCTGAGGTGGCGATTAGGATGGTACATGGTTAGTATGGAAGGGAGAGATGGGCAGGTTTCTGGTGGATAGATTATCTTGTGGGCTGTGGTAGTTGTAGGTAAGTGAGATGGTGAGGGGATTCTAGCTATTTTAATTGATGCAAAGAGAAGCAGTGGTGGGTAGAAAATTTTACATTTGTAACAAATTTAGTGATTTTGTTGTAGCATGAGTCTAGTTTAGGTTTTAAGGAGGATTGTAGATTTGTGAGGATGGGAGTGCCATATAGCAGAGTTGGAAGCAGGAAGGATGAGGCCAAGGCCTTTTTAGCAGAGGGGCTAAGAAAATAGCTGTGCGTATAAAGGGCACCTAGCTTCTGATGTTTTTTTTTATGTTATTGCAGATGTGAAGGTCAAAAGTTAATTTGTCATCAATGATGACACCTAGTAATTTGGTATTAGGGGTAACTTCGATGATAGTATTGTTATAGGAATAAACAGCGAATAGTGACTTGTCGACAGGGCTAGATTTTGTGGAGGTAAATATTAAGAGTTTTGTTTTATTGGGGTTAAGGGTGAGATGGTTCTGAGACATCCAGGTTTTGGTGGAGGTAAAAGCTTCTTGGGTAAGATGATGTAATACATTGACAGATTTAGAAGAGGAGATGATAGTCGAATCATCTGCATATTGGATGGCAATACAGTGGGTAAGAGTGTTATGTAAGTTATTGACAAATATACTGAATAGGAGGGGACCCAGAACTGAACCTTGGGGAACACCTGTATTAGTATTGATGAAAGGGGAGGAAAAGTGCTGCCATATAGTAGATTGCTGCCTATTACTGAGATAGTTAGTAAACCATTGTAGGGTTAGGGGAGATAGGCTCAGGTCAGAGAGTTTAGTAAGAACTAGGGAGTGGGAAATAGAGTTGAATGCCTTTGATAAATCAAGAAAGAGTGCAGAGACTAAGGAGCCAGCATCTTGATCTCTATTTACTGTGTCCAAGAAGGAAATGAAGACAGTGTTGGTGCTATGTTTGGCCTAAAGCCATGTTGAGTGGGGGAAAGTATTTGGTGTTTTACCAAATGACTTAGGAGATGAGTATGAATGCATTTCTCTAGTATTTTAGAGGTGGGGGAAAGAATGGCAATAGGATGGAAGTTTGAGATGTCAGAGTTGCTGCCGCCTTTATGAAGATGGAGGACAAATGCTTTTTTCCAGATATCAGGTATCAGGTATGCATGATTCTTGAATGGACCTGTTGAGGAGGAGGTTGATAGGATGTGCAATAAAGGAGGTTGCTAGTTGTAAGTATTCTGCAAGTAGGTTATCTGGGCCTTGGTTCATGGTTTTAGTTTATGAAGAAGTTTTTGGATGGTGGATGTGGGAATCGGTGATAGTGAGAAAATAGGTAGAGGATTTGAAGATGTATGTCCTGATGGTGTTACTTGTGGGTCTGGGTTGATGGGTAGGAAGGTAGTAGTAAGTTTGGGGATGGTGTTGATGAAGTATGTATTAAAGAGTGAAGTCAGCTCTGAGGGAGATTTTTCTAGGTTTGAGCATGGAATATTGTTAGTTCTTGGGTGGAGTAGGGAGTTGATTACTCCCCAGAATTTCTTCGGGTTTTGTCTATGCTGGGCTTGGATAGCTTGGACGTATTCTTTTTTGTTTTTGACAACTAAGTATTTAGCCTGATTGTGAAGTTGTTTGCATTGCATGAGGCTTTTTGCCAGGCTTTCCAGGCTTTGTCACTGGAGGACATAACTTGCTTCGTGGACTTTGCAAGCTAGTTAGCATGTTTTGCTTTGATTCCTTTTAGCCGGAATGGGGCAAGCCTATTATATGAAGTATAATTTTGGAATTGAAAAGATAAGTAATTAATTGCTTAGTAACTGAAGTTTGTTAATTGTTTAGTTTCATAAAGTGGACTTATTTAAAATGTGACTTTTGTTACAAGGTTTTTAATGATGTTTTTAAATGATATTTTCCAGTTGTTTTTAATGTTCGGAAGAAGTTCTATTGGGAGGAATGAAAGCTCTTAACAGTCCAATAAAATTATATCTTTTTGGTTCTACTAGAACTTTGCTGATTTCTGCACCACAGAAGTATCTTGTGGTTTAGAAATCAAAATGCCTCAGGGAATCCACAGCACGACACTCAATTTTATTAAACCAAAGTTAAAATGTTGAGCACTTTCATCCCATATATTTGTGGGATTTCATCACAACATTTTGAATGGTTTCTTTAAAGCTTTTCTGTTTTACACCATCTCCTTTTATTAGTTTAATCTATAAATTGTTTCAGAAACAACAAAGCATGCACATAGAGGGATGAATTCCTTTAGCTCAGACATCTCATACTTGATTAGTGGCACAGGTATCTGAGGGACCGAACAAGGAAGGATGAACATGAATTGCCAAAGGTAACGTAAATACCTTCACTGGGAGGGAGACTGCTAGGCCAATGGCATTGACAGTACCCAGGAATGGATGGTTATATTGTCTGTGTCTGCTTGTAATGGCTGGGTTAGCTGACACTGTCAATGCAGAGCTGTTTTGCTGTGAGCTGGTGAAAAGGTGAAATATATATATATATATATATATATATATGGAGTATGCATGCTTCCTCCCCCTCCTCTCTACCAGGCAACAGTTCTGAGTCATTAATCTATTTGTCAGAGAGATGAGCAGGCCACTCCTCAAGAATTAAAGCTGGAATATTTCCTACCTTCTAAATCTTGCCAGAGGGGAACAAATGAGCTGATTAAGCTTCCTGGGAATGAATGAATGGGCCATAGGACCCTCTGCTAATTCCTAGGGGGTGCCTGTTCTCTCCTCCAGTGAAACATATGATCCACACTGTTACAGTATGGGATTAGTCAGGCATCCACAAGCCAGCTGCAATTAATAAGCTTAACATTGTCTTAGCATTACTTACACCTATGCAACATCCAGAGATTACAGACTCTAAGTTGTCTTATGAAGATGTCATGAAGATCTTTACCTAAGCCTTCCAAGATTCTAAAGGCCAGGAATCAGCTTAAACCTTCAAGTTTACATCTTGCATGCAACCCAGCATCAACATCTTATATGTAGCATACAGCTCAGTCTGACAATATAGGAAATATAGACACAAACAGGGGTCAAATAACTAGTAAGCAGAAGACCTTAGGATAGCATGTCCAAGCTAGTTCATCTGGCAACATCCTGGTGACAGGTGACTATATAGTTAGACACACAGATGCTCTTCTCACCAGGCTGAGCAAAGACAGGGTAATGAATGATTACTTGCCTCTGGGGTACCAGGATATGCAATATCACTAGATCCGTCAAGTCCCTTTAACCCAGATACACACATGGTCCAATCATTGTGAATGTGGAGTAAATTAATTCAGATAAAGCGCCTTGCATCATATGAAGGGGAACATGATGGAATTCTAGGAATACTCATCTGGAGAGGTAGTGAACCTAATGTTAGGAAGTATCGTACCACTGGCAGAATAATGACAAGATACAATCAAAAGATCACTGACTTTAATTATTGGCCTCATTCTATGGGTATCCACTATAAATCAGTTTGGGATGAGATGACTGAGAACTGCAGCTGCTTTGCTAGGGGCGATCTGCATCTGTCTCCTCATGGCTTCCATATATTAGCTATTTCCCCCATACTGTCTTCTTTTAGGTAATGTCAGTCTCCATAAATTTATCACATTGCCAACCAGTCAAAATCATATAAAAAGTAGCATTACTCAATAGTAGAAGCCTAAATAAAAAGTTGTAATACATTCAGGCATTCTCAGTTCTTCAGGAAATTGATATATACACTCACTGAAACATAATTTCAGGACAGCAAAGCATTTTCACAGTGCAATGTTTTAATGCTTACCACTCCTACAGTCCCAGTGCCAAAATGGACATTGTAGTTGGTAGGGGTGTATTTGTATTCCTAAGAAACCATTTGTCATCCAGACATCTAAACAATTGTCCTGCATTAAAACTGCATCACATTCTTCTTACAATACATAAAACATAGTGCTACATAATAGCCAACTACTGTACCCCCTAAATGACACTGTCAGACCATGAAGAATCGTTTAGCGAACTAACATTTCTCACTATAGAACCAACAGTATATTCTTGGGTGGATTCAACTATCCATTCATTAACTGGGGAACCTACAAGTATGTACAGAGATTTCTGCTTGATTTCATTAATGGTAACTTCTTGTTTAGCTAGTCAAAATCCCATAGAGGGACCCCAAAATATTAGACCTGTTTCTCAGATGTAACTCCCTATGCTCAGAGCTCACAGCTACCAAATCACTGGTCATATCTGACCAACATGTGCTAACAACTACTCATGATATGAGATCTAAGTTACCTCAAAATCCCTCCATCTACAGAGACTACTAAAAGGCAAATCTATTCCAGCTAACTAATGACCTGATGAAATTCAAACACCCTCCTCACAAAGATTACTCTACTTCCCACACTCCAATTTTCATGGATGAATGCTATACTTTTATCCAAGATAGCATGGAAGACTCTGTCTCCATAACACATAGAGTGTCAAATTTAAGAACAAATCCATTTGGTGAAAGACAAGTTTCAATCTACCATACAATAAGATAAAGAAACTCCTAGACCTTAAAAGAAAAACAGTAGCACCCCATTAGCTAGAAAAGAGCTCAAAATAATCAACAAAGAACTTGGAAACAAAATCAGAGTTTCTAAGATCAAATATGAATTGCGTATCACCACCATTGCTAAGGACAGCCATAAGGCCTTCTCCAGCTGTGTTAGCAACCTAAGAAATAATAACCAGCAATGATCTGTACTAATAGAAAATATCACATATTTGAACCTTGAAGACATTGCCAACATATTGAGACAAATTCAGCTCAAACTTCACCCCATATCTTCGACAAATTACTCATAGCATATTAGCATGCCTACTCCCCAAATCTCTCCAAGGGTAAAAACACTAGCTCCATGGTTGCTCATAATGTGCCAGGTTGTCTTCTTGTCAGCAACAAACACTGCCTGGCTGACTCATTATGTCTGTTGATACTCAGCTCCACCGCATTTGTGCTGGAAGTATGGAGAATTGCTATAGTCATCTCACACAGCAAAGGGGGACCAACGAATGACCTGGCCAGCTATATACATATCAGCATCACCAGCCTTACTGTAATGTAGAGGAGTCCATCATTATGGACTTCATTAACAAGGAAATAGGCAGTCTTGAAACCCTGGATCGTTATCAATTTGAGTTTATTAAAGACTGATCCTGCTTCTTAAACTTGATAGACTTTTTTGAACAAGTCACTAAGGCATTAGACTCGGAAGAATCTTTTTGCACATCATACCTGGACTTGGCCAAAGCCTTTGCCATCCCACATTTGGACATCACTGATAAGCTAATCCAATTACATCTAAACCCTATGCTACTTTGTGGATGGCAAACTTGCTCATGACAGAATCCAGTCTTAGTGTTGCAGGAATACTCTTAGCTAAAAGAGTAATTACCTACAGTGCTCCTCAGGAATTGTTTCTGGGACCACTCCTCTTTGATACATACTTCTCTGATACTAAAGGAGATACCAGAGATCTGTGGCTAACAAAAATCATTGAGGACTCAAAATGCATGCCAGCACAAGCTGACTGCTTCACATTCTCAAATTAAATGCCAAAAGATGCAGCATTATATCTGAGCATTCCTCTTCCTATCACATTGATAGCATCCCCCTAAAACTTGACTCGGTCACCAGGGACTTGGAACTTTCATGGACAATAAACTATCGTTGGACAATAATGTTACCAGTGTTAGGAAATCCTGTTATATAACCAGATTAAGCACCAGGGACATGTTTTCTAGATCCAAGGAAGTCATTATCCCCTGTTTCTCCTCCTCCTCCTTATTAGACCTGTAATAGAATGTAATGTCCTCTGTGGTAAGTACTTGGCAAGGCACATGGCCCAACTTGAGATGCCACAGCATTTTCTTACCAAAATAATCAAGTTCATATCCTCCTTGAGTTTCCCTAACTGCTTTAAAGCTCTCATTTTTTTTCTGTTTCCTACCAGCTGTTGAGTAGACATAGATGCCTTGCATAGGACCCCTGTAAAGATCCATCCAGCCCTCTGTAACCATGTAACCTCCTGCTTATCCACAAAACTAATACCACCCTAGACATCCACTTAAGAGAGTTGAGCTACTGCCAAAGCAGGCTAGGACCTGTTGGAGCGATATACATATTTTATAGAGAACACATCTTTTATGGAACAGACTCATCTTAGAGGTAAAGTAAAGTAGCTCCACATGACCCTTTTAAATGCAACCTAGATGACTGAATGGGCAGTTTTAAGTGCATCCCCAGTCTGGCCCCTCTAGCCCTTATGAGAAGAAACAGAAACTTAATCAGGCTCTGCTGTTAATTCATGTCTCATTAAACTGGTGTAATTGCTGACTAGACTACAAATTGTCCACAGGATCAACAGCCTAGTATGACCTTATGAACCTAAATGAGTGCCAGAAAAAGTCACTTTAGTGGTAATCAGCATGCCTGTTTTGTGTTTATAAAAAGTATGATTTAATGTGCTTGCTGTCCTCATTTTGCTTCTGTATACAGCAATGTGTACTACAAAATGTCCAATATACTATTTTAATTTTAAAAAGTAGTTCAAAATTCAAAGCTTAGTGATAGCCAATTGATGCCATACAGTGAATGAAAGTTTACTAATGCATTGCAATAAAAGCTTTGAATTTCTGTATGCAACTTGTCTTTAATGCAGTACAGAATCTGAATTTGTTCTTAAATGGACTTTAGGAAAAGACAGCAAGTAGCTATGGTGAGAGAGGGAGTTGTAGGTGCAAAACCTTTCTTTACTTTCATAGCATTAATTGTATTTACTATTTACTAAAAAGTGACCGTTAAACTGACTATTGATGGTGCTTGTTATTGGGATATTGAATGTATGTCTGACAACAGCACAATTAAGACATGGCACTGCTAGTCCTTCATTAAGACAGCTAGTTATAAGTTACTCAATGTAATTACAGTAGGTAATTTGGCTTCTCCTTGGTTTTAGTGTTTGGAACATTTTTTCTTTTACATTGTAATTACAGTAGGAGCAATGCACACACTCCTCATTAACAAACGTATTCTACAATTATTGAGCATGTTACTTATAACAACACTCAGACAGTGTCCCTTCTTTCATTAGGGAGTTAATGTATAATGCTGCAAGTCTATTTATAATGTTAAAGAATATTGTATTGTAAATCATTATATATGAACAAATGCTCCTGTATTCAAAGCTGTCTCTGTCAAGAACGTAAGTTATACTCAAAAGTCAAACTCTTACTAGACTACACAACACGTTAATAATGAGCAACAAATTAACTGTTAGCTACTAAACATAAAGTACCTGTGCTTTGACATTTAAACAGTACACCAGAAATATAAAGTGGTTGTATGAGTATCTTATGTGCCAAACAGGACTCAGTGTACAATACATGTCAGAGTAAATTAGTACAGTCAGCAGTCTGGCAGCAGGCCTCTTTGTTAACTCCATTTGGAAGTAAAATTACAAGGAAAGTATTCTGGCAACTTACAACATACAACTGTTTACTGTTGGGCAACAGTTTGTCAGACTTTTAGATAAGCACTATTAATATCTAAGAAAAAAATTGTATAAATGAAAATAAATTTATTAATGACAACAACAAAGTATGATAATAAAACAACAATTAGATAACCTGTGTTTCCTCTAAATCAAGAGAAAGGAACTCAGAAAAACAGCTTTTAAGACCATAGACTAAGCAAACTTAATAAAACTCAAAGGGAAAGCTAAGGAAACTTCACTATCATTGTCACACTGATAAGTCTAGTCACATTCATCACTGCATCGATACAATGATGAGTTTTTGAATCAATTATATGAACAACAACCCTTCATTCACAACTGCTTGCAGAGGCTTGGATTTTAATGGCAGGAACCAAGGAGGCTCAATTTTTTTACTTACTGCACCACTGAATATAGAAAAATTAAAAGATAATTAAAAATATAGCAGTCAACACTGACAAAGCATCTACTCAATCTGGTTATGTTAACCAATGTCAGACAACTGCACCCTGGTCATGAGTCAGTAACAGTAGCAGCTGGTGACTTCAAATCAAGGGGGGGGGCTGCAGGAGACAGCTGAATGGGTGGGGTCAATGGGAAGGGGTGCGGCCAGCTTAGAAAGGGGAAGAGCTATGCTCAAAACCACAAAAACTGTAACTTTAATTAAATATGCTGTCCTGGGTGCCAAACCGTCATTATGAGAGTCCAGTCAAGACAAAATGAAGTGTAGAAGAAAAAAAATATTTCAATGCATTGGCCACATGACAGCTTACTTAATATCTAGATGGAAACAAAAAGGTTGTGAGGCATAAAAAATAAATTACTTTTTAAATACATTACTGGAATGCCAGTCAAAATCAAGTATAAGAAAAACAAGTAGCACTCAACTCAAACCACTTCTCCTTGCATTGCAGTTCTAATTATAATTTATATTCAGCTTTATTAAAGTACCAAGTAATATGCTGAAAGTAGCAATCTCTGTGATACCCCCACTTGTAAAAATGTTTCTTATCCCAAAAAGACCTGCTGCCTGAAAACTATGTACTTGTTTCATGGGGAAAACATGATCAAAGTAAAAAATGAAAAGCAAACAAGAAACAAGCTCAAGATACATTGCTTAAAGGATTGCTGTACAGGTAATGGACCACACATGATAGATTGGCATTCTGTTTGGTTTATAGGTAAAGCCTGCAAAGATGACTGCAAGTCTCCAACAAATGTAATGAGCTTCTTAAAATAATGTAACCCTGTTCTTTATTACAAATACTGTCATATGCATTTCAATACCCAAGGCTTATACATTATCTAGTTATGTAAGTATACTCTGCATGGCAACAACTGAAAAGCTTTCAATGTTGGCAATTCTTTAACAGTATGCTTATTAAAGCTTACTTGCATCTTACAATCTCAGACAAGCTTACCTGATGGTCATTAAAGCATTGCTACTTAAACACAGAGCAACAGGCACTTTCTGAGTAATAATAAGCATAAATCAACAGTATAAAAATATGACAGAAACCAGAACATTCTGCAAAATTAAGGACAGAATAAAAGTATCACTTGTGTCTACCTTGGATGGGGGGATACACTGCACATTTACACTGCATAACTGTTCCTTGCCTTGCTTGGACACATCCATAGTCACTACATGGGGGAGTGGGGTGCAACAAGTATGTCACAATTTGAAATGTCTCTGGCTGACTGTGATGGCCCTGACACAGTTGTCATACCTCTCAGCCTCAGAACAAGAAATATGGACAGAGCCATACATAGAAGTGGGACAAAGGCCCAAAAATAAGGACAGTTTTTAAATATTGCTCTTATAAACTTAGAAAACAATAGAATAGTAGGTCTTGCATTGGTATGAATTTTCTGAAAGGTATGAAATCTGAAACTCAAATGTCTGTCATTTTTTTCTAACTTCAGTCTTTAATGATTTGCCACTAATTTGCCATGAAAAATGGACCAAAAATGTGATGCAAAAATATAAAATAGCCACACAATACAGCTGGGAACCTGTCAAAGAAGGGACACTTTTTTAATATTAGTACTGCTAACTTGAGCAGCTGACAAAATAAAAGAAGCTACATGCATTTCTGAAATAAAAGTAATCTATAACTCTGATTATTACAGTTATTTCTTAATTGTAAGCCCTCCACATTTTCTTCCAAAATTGCCATTTTGCGGCGGGATTATTAGGGGAAGAGCAACATTTTGAGCCAAAATCGGGAACAGTTGAGAGGTTTGGATATGCCTAATTCTATAAAGCAATTTATTTGCACGTACCTCTCAACCTGTTAATGCAGAAAGTCTGGACAAGGCCAAATATACTGGGGAGACAAATAAACAGTACTATAAAGTGTTGTATAAACGGAGACAATTGATAGAATAACAGGTCTTGCTTTAGCATGCATTTTTCTGAAGGTTATGAAGTCTGAAACTCAGTGTCTGTCATTATTTAGTGACTTAATTCCTAAATTATTTGCCAGGAAACCAAAAATAAGAAGCAAAAATCTATTCCTTCTGTGAAAATCTGGACAGTTGAGAGGTATAGTTCAGCCGGGGCTGTCTTTGAGTTTGCCACCCTTCCCCCTCACAAAATCATGGTCGAATGGAGCTTCCCCCCTGCAGCCATTCCAATGAACTATTACTTGATGATTTCACCCCATTTACCATAAACACTAATGTGCATACTGCTTTACTTCTAGATAATCTGGACTTCATTTGAAAGTGTTATTTTGCATTTTACAGCACAAACACTAAGACATCTGCTAACTAAGGCAATGCAATCTCACAATAAAAACAGACGTAGCATTAAAACTTCTCTGCCCTTGAAACTCACATTCATTGAAACAGCATTGAAACCCACATTCAAAGAAAATACATTTTGCCAGTGGCAGATAAAGATTAACTTTGGGCTGTTTTCAAATCATAGGCCCCCTGCACACGAAACATACAAGTGGTCTTTGATACACCTCCCTGATTGTATTAAATTATATTCCTTGTACAATATAGTACAGTTGTTAGAGGGCGTTTTAAATTTGTTTTGAACATTTTTCCAGTAAACAATGAAACAAAATGCATGCA
Organism: Protopterus annectens; assembly: GCF_019279795.1. Classification (NCBI taxonomy): domain Eukaryota; kingdom Metazoa; phylum Chordata; order Ceratodontiformes; family Protopteridae; genus Protopterus; species Protopterus annectens. The sequence continues at coordinate 568,452,591 of NC_056745.1, forward strand.
CCAATAATGACAAAATTGCCCAATTCAGAACATTTTTCCAGTAAACAATGAAACAAAATGCATCCACCAATAACGTCAAAACTGCCCAATTCAGAACATTTCTATCATAAAAGTCTACTCAAACTTCTACAGTCCATTAGTATCAGTAAATATGCACACTCTCTGAAGAAGTAAAAGTGATCTAAATAATTCCACATTAAAGAAATCTGTAACTAATGAAGAGGTTGCTGCTAGCAAACAACTTTATATTTCATTGTTTCACCTACAAATAAAGTACCTGTTGCCCTTGAGGAATAAATTGCGTAAGTTGCATTAAAAAAAAGATAAGCTAGTAATATTGCAATCGGGAATGGATGGCAAACTGATAACAGGTTCATAGTTACTAGGTATCTTCACCAAAAAGGACTGCAGCATCCACCCCCTTTACAATACAGTACAGTATCAGCAATGCATCTATCTATTATGGGAGTAGAACCCACAGCCTTCTGGATCAAAATCAAGTATACTACCTATTGTGCTATTAACAATGCAAGCAGACTTGGCATAAGCAGCACTAAACTTTTGTTTCCCTGCAGCTCTCACCTTCTTGTAAAATCTACTTGACACTCAGCTGCATTTCTGAACTTTGCAGCACAAGAAATCTGGAAAAATCCAACATTTGGGGGGGGACCCAAAAACAGGGACACATTTTAAACATTGCTTGTATAATGTTGGAAAGTTGTTAGAATAAAATGCTGTGCTACCACTATACATTTCACTGCCAAGTATTGAACCCATGACCCTGTGTAAAACAGTCAGAGCAACATACCACTATGCCAGATCATCTGTTTTATGAAAGAAAAGAAGACTGAAACTTAAATGGCTACCATTTAGTGAATTCAGTTCTCACCATAGCTGTCAACATCTTAGCACAAAACACCTGAACAAAGTCAATAATGGGGGAATACAGCCCCCAAACATATTCACTGAGTTCAGTTATCACCATAGCTCTCAACCTTGGCACAAAAAACCTGGACGAAGCCAATAATGGGGGAATACAGTCCAAATAATAGGGACAAATATCCATTGAGGATATCAGAACAAACCCAAACAAACAAGGGGGGGACATGAGGACTCCACACAGAAGGTACCGCAGCCAGGAATCAAACCAGACAACCTGTAGCTGTTAGGCAATAATGCTACCACTGCACCACTGGCTGTGTTAAGAAACAAAAATACAAAAAACACAGATTTTATGAGGAACAGAACAGAACAAATATGAGGCAAAAATCTGCAAATGTTTTACAAATGGCGGTGGGTAGGGAATTCAGACTCTTGTGACTTGGGACCAAGGTACAGGGTTCAAGCCTTATTCTCTATCCACCACCATGTAGCAAGTGGGGCATTACACACACACACACACACACACACACACACACACACACACACACACACACACACACACACACACACACACACACACTTCCAGCAGATGTGTTCCTCCATGGCATCTAAGTCCTCTGTAGTGGCCTGAATCTGTCCTCTGCAGCAGCCTGATCACCTGTCCATCCTCCATAGCAGCCCATGCAGCCTGTTCTGGTTTCCCTGTGAGATGTGAGTAGGCTGGAGCCACCAGCCTGTGGGTGATGCAGTCCAGTGTTCGTGTGGTCGTCACTGCACAGACTGCTGAGCTGGCAGGGCAAAGTTCCCTTCCTTCCCTATTTGGACTGCCTAACAGAGCAGTCTGGAGTTCAGGAACCATGCATGTGTGTGTGGAGTTCTGAACTACCTAACACAGCAGTCAGGAACTAAGCATGCATGCGTGGAGTTCTGGGACTTGTGAATTTTTTTATTTTATTCTATTAAGGAACTAAGCACGCATGCATGGAGTTCCGGGACTCGTGAATTTTTTAATTTTATTCTATTAACTTTAATTTATTTTTCTTTTTTCTTTTTACAGGTGGGGGGGGCTGCAGTCCTGCAGTCCTATAGCACGAGCCTCCCCTGTAAGACAGTTAGCTTGATCTGAATTTAAGGGAAGGGATCAGGCAGAATCAAGCTACCTGCTCTATCACTGTTTAAAAATAAACATGTAAAGATGAAAGAGAATTAAAAAATAATACAACAGTCAACATAATCAAATGAGTCACTCAGGCAGGCCTTCCTGGTCAAGGCCAAAACTCAACAGGAAAATTAGTCTGACAATGTAAACAAAGCAAAAAGGTACTGGAAAAGATTAGACATTATTAGTAGCAATCAAAAGGAATGTTTAATGGTTATGTGAGATGTTTGGAAGTGAATAGAAATGAGGTCTCTGGGTTCCTACATGATCAGTGAGTTTCCATGATGCTGACTACACAGCAAGTTGTTGAGATGCCTGTTTAAGCCCCAAAGAGTTGGAGCAATAACATGTGTAGAACAGCAGCAAGTTACAATACAATATACCATTTGGAGGAAACATCTGAGACTGATTGGAATACTGCAAGGAGAGGAAGTTATGGACTTACTGAACTATGTATTAACAAAGATGGGTGCAGTCGGTGAACAAGCATTTTGGGGAGTTCATTTGGTATTGAAAAAGTGATGTGATTGTTATTAAATGAAACTGATAAAAATATTGAAAGGATAGAGTTAACCTGATTCAGGGATGTATCACATTATTCATTGATCCATAGAGTTTACAAGAGAATATCAATCCATGTTCCATAATTACCTTGCCAATACCCACCATTATAAAGCAGCTCCTATCTTCAGGATGACAAAAAAAAAATCAGTTCCATAATGAATTTATGGATGGTTCTTCAATCATCAAGGTTTGCCTTAAATGAGTGCAGGCATCAGCACTCTATATCATATGTTATGCAAGATTATTCCAGAGATGGGGAGAGGACTGTAAATAATAAATTTGTCTCTCCGGTATGTCTTACTTAGTATTTTATTAGTATTAAGGTTGTTATTTCAAGTATTTGTGAAGTTATTTCATTTATGGAGGTGTATAAAGTCAAGGAGGTTTGGGTCCTTAACAGCACAGAACACTAGACCTACACCACCTTACAGGAGTGTATAAGAGATCGAGCACAGGAATAGAGATAGCCAAACTTTTTTATTCTGGTGAACTTTTCACTTAGGAACCTCTGGGATCTTTTTAGATGGGTGATGTGTTTGGTTAGATGCATACTCAAAGGGGAATTGTATTCTAAAACTGGAGTGATCGTGGTGAAGTATAGAGGAATGACAATTTTATATGATGTGGACGAGATAACTTTATAAGTACATACGTTCATCGTTGCTTATTAGTCTGTTGATATGTGTGGATCCTAAGAAGCTTAAACCTGCATTCCCATGGTAATTATTGATCCCTAATATTTTGCAAAATGAATCTCCAAAGGTAAGCTGCACAAGTATATATACTGGGGACTTGCATATTTCACATATCCATGAGGGCCATTGGTGCTAAACCAGTTGTGAATTTATGGTTACCCATCCATATGTGTATGATATCTTTGGATAATGTAACACATGCACTCTGCTTTATGAGGTGGGGAAGCCAGTTCCATTGAAGTGATATGCTCTGTGATACATACCTATTCCTCCAGAATATTCTGTTAATCTTGCAAAAGATGTTGAGGTCCCTTGAGCAGGTATTTCTGATACCAGTGGACTTCTGAATGTGTAAGAAGTCTGATAGAACAGGGTCTGTTGATTTGCTATACACAAGGAAGAAATAGTCTCTTAGTAGCCTATATGATACCAAGAAGTGAGACAAGGCATTGAGATGGTCTGCATAGTTTATGATTTAGGCCCTTGATTTTTTAATGAGGAAAAGTTGTGGTCATTCCAGCTGTGACAAGTGTTTGAAAAGGTACATACCGAGAAGGGCATTATACTAAATGATCAGACTAATGAGTGTTGAGTACAGAGGGGCAGCAACATCCCTGGATCCGGACACCATACCCATCAATATAAGTTGTAATTCAAAAAAGGACTTCTTTATGTGGTGATTAAATGACATAGGTTCCCAAATCTTTGACTGATCAGTTTTCAGGGGGGTGTTGTCAAAATGGTAGTTACAAAGGGAATCATGTTTGCTGAAGGATACAATTATACATTTCTTGGGATATAGTTTCAGTCCATGGTTTTGGCGCCAACTGTTTGTTTGTTACATGCCATCTTGTAGGATCATGGTGTCCACTGGAAAGTTTATGATGGCACCAAGTTTATAATCATCTGCAAACTTGGTCAGCCATAATCCCCTTAAGATTAGCTTTGACCTCCAAGAAGTAAATATTAAAGAGAAGTGGTCAAAGGACTGAACCCTGGAGCACTCCCTTAGTGAAACATCTTTTGGAGGCGGGAGAGCCACCCACTCCTACTTCCTGGGTTTTATTTGTAAACCAGTTTACTATCCCGTGAGTTACATAGGCATTAACATTTTGCTAGAAGAGTTCACCTATGAAGCCTGAGTGTGAGATGGTGTTGAATGCCTTTACATGGTCCAGATAGATATTGTGCTCTGATTTGCTGTCATCCATTACCTCAATATCTTTTTCAAAGAACTCAACCAATTTAAGTAGGACTTGCCCTTGATGAATCCAAACTGGGCTGGGTTCCCCCTATCTCACTGTTTAATAGTTCCATAATGATCCTTTCTATAACCTTGCAGATGAAGCTGGTAAAGCTTCTTGATCTGTAATTACCTGTGCCTGTTGTAGCTCTCCTTTGTCCATGGGAATGACTGTTGCTGGTTTCCATTCATCTGTTATAAAGCCCATTTCAGTCTAATGTTGAGTTTTAGGTCAGCCATTGAGCAGCCTGGTATGTTATCTGTCTTGGCCTCAGCTAGTGCTTTGAGAACTGGTTCAAGAGAGATTTGAGGAGAGGGGTTAGATGTTAGTATTTAATTTGAAAATAGTGTAGGAGAGAGGTGGTGAAGTTGGAGTAGAATTTGTCTGCTAGTAGCTTGTCTTCTGGATATCATTTACTATTATCTGCACTCAGTGCTGGGCATCATAGGTAAAGAAAGCTTTGTTGTTGTCTTTTGCCTGTGTGGCTATTTTTACCTGAACTAGCTTTGGTAGATTTGATCAGGATTCAAGTTTCTTGTTTAGTTTATCAAGACTGTTTTTGGCTTCTTGAGAGATAGATTTAAATAAGACTGTTAAGTATTAAATATGTAGGGAGAAAGATGGTACCCTTGATGAGCTCCATAGCTGAGGAGAATGGAAGAAAAATGTATTTGTTTATTATCAAGTTAGTTGAAGGGTTAGAATAAAGGATCTTTCTCCAGTGAATAAATTTAGTTGGGGGGGGGGGGGCACACACAGATTTAGTTTTAGTAGATTAGTCTTTGAATAGTCCCTGACTTCTGGAGCACTAGAGGATGCTTCTGGCTTCAGTCTTATAGTAAATATGATGTGTGGTCCAGTCTGACTAGGGAGGAGGTTACAATAGATGGGGAGCAAAGCTGTCCTATATTGGTTACAACCAAGTCCTTGATTTTATCTCCCCTTATTGTGGTGCAGAATAACTGAAGTTTTTATTTATGAAATCTAGAAATGTATGAGCATGCATGTTTGAGAATGTAAAATCTGCCATTTGATGCTGGGATAGTTGAAGTCTAATAGGATAATGGTATTTGGTTTAATAGATAGTGACTCCATACTTTTTGGTTAGAGGTACGGGATATGGGGGACATAGAGGGGGGGGTCCTGTAGTTAGCTGTGATGTGATAAAGAGTTTTGTTTCTAGTAAGTTGTTACATGGAGGAGTCTCAAGTCATTATCTTGTCGAATGTGTCTGGAAGTGAGATTTTTTTTAAGAATATAGCAACATCTCCTCCCTTAGTGGCTGGTTCTAAAGCACTGAGCCTGTATGAATGATAGACATTGAAGAACACTGATGGAGTGCAATTACTGGTCATTATAAATTGGGCTAGAAAGAATGAAGCCTTCTACTGATGGAGTGCTATTAATGGTCATTATTAATTGAGCTAGATAGAAGGATTTGCTGACCACTGCTGCTATGCAGAGGTGAAAGGATAGGGAGTTGAATGCAAAGGTAGTGACAGCTCTGACAACCATACCAGTTTGCATTGTTTGCACTGTAAGCAGCGGTTGAGAGATTTTTTTTCTTGTGCCAAAGGTGGCAGTGCTGTTTTTTGCATATAGTTTAACCTACCACCCCCACAGCCACTCCTGCTTTACATTCCATTATTCCAATTCAAAAAGATTAGAACCAAAGAGACTGAAACACAATGGGCCAAATACAAATAGATACTCCCCTAAGTTCAGATAACCTAGTCCCTTGGTTTATTCACATTTATAAGGACTTTAGGTCCCACCTTATCTTACACACACACACACACACACATATATATATATATATATATATATATATATATATATGTATATATAAAATGTCTGCTTAACTAATAAGATTATGCCTCAGGCATAGAAAACAGCCATAGTCACTCCTATTCCAAAACTACCCAAAACAGCTACTGCTTTGCAATTCTGTCCTGTCTCAATAATTCCCACTTTTATCTACAACCAAATTGCTGCTTATTTACATCAATACCATCTTCTATATAGGAACTAACATGTATTGTGGTCTGGATGCAGCACCGTGACAGCTCTCTACTCCCTCACAGATAACATCCTATCCAATGTAGACAAAGGCAACCTGACAGGAGCTTTGTATTGACCTCACAAAAGCCTTTGAGCTAATTGACCATAGCTTACTGTTTGATAAACTAGCTGAGATAGGCATTAGTGATGACGCAAAACCTTGGTTTATACATTTCTTTACCAATAGATTCTTCAAGGGGAAAGTAAACTCTGCCACCTCTGAGACAGCTCCTGTTATGAAAGGAGTCCCCCAAGGTTCCACTTTAACCTCGCTGCATTTTTCCACATTTATTGACAAACTCCCATCTGATCACCCTTAGATACCTCTAATTCTTTATGCAGATGACATGGTCATTTACAGGTCAAACAAATCCCATCCTGTTATACAAACCCATCTCCAAGATGACCTCCAAATGTCAACCAATGGCTCTTAGGCCAGAAATGTGTACTCAATCCCTCAAAAATAAAAGCAAAAGCAATGCTATTTGAAACCAAAAAATAGCCTAAGCCCTCAGCTTCCTTAACGTTAAACATGTGAACAATATCAGCATAGAAACGACAACATCTTTCAAATACCTTGGCATTTGGCTAGACCAAGATATTAACTTTTAACTACACATTCAAAACACATGCAAAAAGATTAATGCATTACTGTTCTGGGTGAACAAGCTATTGGCTCTTCTGTGTCAGCCAGCCAAAGCTGCCATAGGCAAAGTTATACCCTTACCTCAACTTGAATATGGGCTACCAATTATAGCTGCAGCTTCAAAGAAAAATGCCACCCCCTTGCAAACCATCTCGAGTACAATCCGCTGCTTCATTAGTAACTCCTCCATTAACGAACACCACTGCATAACTCTCACCAAAGCTAAATGGCTCCCTCTACATTTGACAGCCAGCCTCCTACTAGGATCACTAATTTACAAACCCCTTTCTCCTGAGACATTGTTCCCTCTCATTCATAAACCTTTCACCAGAACCCCCACATATAATCTCAGGGGTATCTCTCAATCTCAACCCACTCTACTGACTCCAAAATGTCAGTTTATTGAACTTGCCATGTATTCTCTCTCCTAGCACTTAAACTTGGGGACTCCATTCCTCTCTCAATTTGAGATGTCCAGAAATACTCTGACTTCAGACAACAGCTCAAGGAACACCTCTTCACTAAACAAAGTGCAGCTTCACTCACTCAGGTGACATTGCATGAACCCTGCTGCTCTGTCGCACACCCCTTTATCCATGTTTCATTCTTCCTTATCTCATCTTGTCATCCCATTTACTTACTGCCTCTCATTCATCCTACATTCCCTCTTCTCTTTGCATCTCTCTCATACTTCTTTCTACTCCTATTCCTTCTGCATGCCTCTTCCATCGTTTCTCTGTCTTCTCCCCATGGTATCCTTTCTTGCAATTTTTCTCACTTGCCTGTTCTAATGTTGTTATACCTCTTTATATAATGATATGCTGCTGTCCTTGTAGCATAAGCCATCTCATCCATAAAGCTCTGCTAATCATAATTCCATTTTTACATCCATGTTTTGACATTGTTAACTGTTTTTTGAATTATTGCATCATTTAATATGTATATTTATTTGTTTTTAACATATCCTTATATCTGTAAATATGTTTTGTTCATTGATCTTATTCAACCGGGCTATGCCTGCATGTGGTCCATTGGGATCAGTGCACTACCCCAGTAAACAAATATCAATAAATAAGTAAATAATAAGCTAATTTGTAATGCTTTTCTGATTTGTGTGGTTTGACTTTGCAGTAGTAACATGGCACTGGATGCTGAGATTGAACAGCACTTAGCTTTAAGGCATTGGCATATTTAATTAGCCATATGGCTGGGATAGCAATTTGGAGATGAGATAAGTAGATGCTAAGGACATGGCTTTAATATAGAGCTGTGATGAAATCCACTAGTCATCCTTTTGCTTTCTGAGGTGGCACTACAGCATCAGCTATGTGAGTTCAATATGTCAGCCAGTTTGCTACTGATCTTGCAAGATAAGGGTGTGCAAATTTTACCCCCTCTCTTTTCCAACTATTCCACAAGATACACCTGAAATTAATTCACTTCCAGCTACCTCACAAGACCAAGTCTTAAAAAAATCTAATAATACTGGATCAGTTGGTCATGTCAATATTTCCTAACTACACTGTTCAACCTCAGCCGGCATACAGGCTTTGTACTAAGTGAATGGAGAATATCTACCATCATCTTCCAGTATAATGGAGGGTCTTCCACAGACCCAAGCAACTGCAGACCTATAATTCTGATCACCCTTACTAACATGCACCCCTGTGGAAAGACTGATCATTGGACTAATCAATAAGAACATAGGGAACCTCAAAACACTGAACCCATGTCACTTTGGATTTGTCCATGGCAGGTCATGCATACTCAAACTTGAGGACTTTTTTGAAAAGGTCACCAAAGCAATGGATGAAAGTAAAATGGCACACACTGTATAACTTGACCTGGCCAAAACTTTTGACACTCAGGCATATTAAAAAAGCTTAGTATCATGTGAATAAACTCCTGCTGGATTGCCATCTGGCTCACAGATAGTAACCAGGAGATCAAACCAGGGGAGTCTACCTGTATAAAGTGATCAGTCACCAGTGGAGTCCCCAGGATTAGGTGCTGGAACTTCTCCTATTTGGCATGTACTTCTCTGAAGTAAAAGACATTGCCAAGGGTCTCGAGCTAAATAAGTCTGCAGATGACTGCAAGCTTTGAGTCGTCAATGAATCTCCAAATGACATAGCCATCCTGCAGGAAGACTTGTTCCAGATAAATAACTAGTACCAGAATCATGGACTGAAACTAAATGCCAATAAATGTATTATCATATACTTTGGAAAGTCACCTACTCCTGAAGAACTACCATATTGATGATACTTCCCATACAGTTGACCCACTTGTTCAGGATTTGGCTACCTACATGGATAATGGTCTAACTTTCAACCAGCATGTGTCCATTATTGTAAGAAAGTATATGACACAGATTATAAACAAAGGGATTATGTCTAGATCTAGGGATTTTCCCAGCTCTCATTAAGTGAATTATTCAGTATGATGCACCCTTTGGCATGTATCTATCCAGACACATGTAGCATCTGGAATTCCCACAGAGATACCTTATTAAAAGGATACAAGTTCTAAGCAATATATCCTACATGAACCAATTCAAAGCCCTGTCACTCTACTCAGTATCCCATAGACTGCTATGAGGTGACCTGTGTGTTGTATACAAGGCATCATCCTACCCAGTCCTGATGAAGTCACATGTCATCAGAAATGCTTGGTTGAGGGATCTAAACCTCTTCTGCAACAACAACAGAATAGTTTAGAGGGACAGGTATATCACTCAGAGAATATCACTTCTCTGGAATAGATTCCCCATCCACATAAAACCAAACTCATCCCTGCCCATATTTAAGTGCAACTTGGGTATATGGATGGTGTCACTCGTCCCTCTCTAGTATAGATGACAAATAGGTGGGGTAGTTCGTTTATATGCTTTGTTACATCGAAACACATCAGGATGGATAGCAGCATTACACTATATAAACAAACTGATTAATTGACAGACTACACAGACATACATGCTTACATCCAACAGCTAACTACAAAATGGCAAGCAGGCTCACAGATGCTCAGTATTTATACACTTGTGCAAGCCGCTGGAAAGCTTCTTAAAGGCATACATACATATTGATCTACATCCTCCCTCTTAAATAGAATGCCCTCAATGAAGTGACATTAGAATAAGACATGCAATAATATAGACATTAGAAACAATCACAATGTTCATGACTAGGTTGCCTTGTATCTGTAACACGGTCCCTGAAATGCGACCTGATATATTAATATAGTAATCAGAACTGGGTTTAGAAACAGGGCAGTCTTCAGTGAACAACTCGTATCAGGAATTTCAGGATTCATCTGAGGAACAGGGATAGTTACTGGAACATCCTCTGGAACTGGAATGCTGGATAAGCTGTACAGGCTTGGACACCAGCGTCAAATGTTTCCAATTTTACCTAAACTCTACTCCTTGTGATTCCACAATGCATAATCTCAGGCCTGGGCAAATACTATTCATGACTCCAGTCTGATTATAACCTTTGCACATTTGCATTCTTACTGTCTCTCCTTCATGTAATGGATTGAGCAGTTTGCTGGACTTGTCATAATAAGACTTCTGGGCTAGGTGCTTCTTTAACAGATAGGCTTTCACTGATCTGTTATTCTTAACACTTGGAACCAATAAACTACTGCTGACTGGTAATGTAGTTCTGGTTTGTCTCGACAGAAGTTTCTGGGTAGGTGAACCAATATGTTTATCATGAGAACCATTTCTGAGAGTCAAGAGATTCAGGAAAACATCACTATTATCTTATTTCAACTTCTCCAGTAACTGTTTCGCACTTTGAACTGCACATGTTGCCAAACCATTTGGCTGCGGGTACTCAGGACTGCTTGTAACATGGATAAATTCCCACTCTTCAGTGAATCTTTTGAATTGCTGGCTAATAAACTGCGTACCATTGTCAGAAATAACTTTGTGCAGACTACCGTGGACTGCAAAATGACCCTTCATCTTAGTAATGACAGTACTAGATGCTAGATTAGGAAGTAGGCCAATCTCGAACCAATTGGAATAAGAGTCTACTAATACCAAGGAATGTTGACCATTCCATTCAAAAATGTCAGTGGCTACTGTTGACCAAGGTAGTTCAGGAATCTGGTTTAGCTGAAGTATTTCCTTCTGTTGATGTGGCTTTGTACTATTACATACAAAACAGGATGAGAGTTCTTTGTCAATGTCTTGTGACATAGAAGGCCAAAATACTAGTCCTCTCACCCTTCTATTTGTAGAATCAGTGGTGCAAGGATTTTGGAACAGTGACTTTTGGACCTTTCATGAGACAAAATCTCATCTCTGAAGGGAAAATAAGGTTGCACTTCTTAACATTGCACTTCTTGAGGTAAACTAGATTGCTTTGATGGCCATCCTCAACTGATAAAGTAGATGAGCATCTGAAGAACTGGATCTGAGGCTGTATGATTTTAGCTCATCAAGACGTGTGGAAGAAAAGTTTCTCACTTCCATGACTTCAAAATCAAGTTGCTCATTCTCATGCTGTTCAGTGGTATTTTTGCATGATCTGGATAATGTATCAGCAAGATAAAGATGTTTTCCTTTGTGTAGACAAGATTGAAATTATACTTCTTCAAGTCTCAATATCATACGTTGCAATCTGGCTGGAACTGTATGCATAGACTTTCTCAAAATAGTGATTAGAGTTTGGTAATCAGTTTCGATCTGGATAGATCGACCATAAATATAATCATGGAACTTCGAACATGCAAACACAATTGCCAAAAGCTCTTTCTCTATCTAAGCATACTGCATTTCAGTTTGGTTTAGAGTTCTAGATGCACCAAGACCAAATTTTGAAGCATCACAGGAAAGAGTAACAGGTTTGTGAACATCATGGTATCTGAGAGTTGATGGACTGGCAAATCTGTGTCTCAGGACATCAAATGCTCTCTGGTGCTATTCCAACCACGACTAGGATGCATCTTTATGTGTCAGCTCTCTAAACAGTGCTGCAAGTTGGCTCAAATCCGGAATGAACTTGCCTAGATAGTTAACCAAACCAAGAAAACATTGAGGGGCTTGAACATTGTCTGGAACTGGCATCTCAAGAATAGCTGTTTGCTTGGAAGGGTCTGCTCATAAGCCTGAACTGGTAAATAAATGACCAACATAAGCAACTTCTCATAACCTGAACTAGCACTTCTAAGGATTCATCTTAAGATTCACTTGACATGCTCTTTCCAGAATTTTCTTGAGGTTTCTGTCATGCCCAGCTTCACCATTACCTCCTACTAGAAGATCATCTACAACAATAGCACAAGGATACCCAGAAAAAATTTTCTCCATTGCATGCTGAAAGACTTCAATGGCAGAATTTATCCCAAATGGAATTCTCAAAAATCTGTACCTGCCAAAAGGATTACTGAATGTAGTTAGCAGTGAGGATTTTTGATCAAGCAAAATTTTCCAAAATGAACTCTTTGCATCTAAAACAGAAAAAAAAGTGTCATTTGGCATAAGAGCTGCAGCTTCTTCGATTGTATGCATTGGATGATGAGGTCTTTTCAGTGTTTTGTTCAAATCTCATGGATCAATACATATTCTGATATCATCCAAGCTTTTTTTATGAGCTGCCACCATGGAAAATACCCATTCAGTTGGTTCTTCAGCTTTTGTCTAGCTCGGCTTTGACTCTGTTCTGCAAAGCTACTGGAACTTCCTGGGCTGGCATGACAGCTGGGCTGACATCTGGGTCTAACTTCATGGAATACACAATACACAGCTGGAAGATTGCCTAGTTTGTCTTCGAAAAGATCAGCATAGGTAGAAAAAGTATACTGATCAAAATTAGAATAGTGATCTTTTAAGCTAACATGATGGATTTCCTTTTTAAATGAAAGCAGTCCCATTTTCAAACTATTTCTGAGCCCTAATAATAATTGTACGTGCCTTTTGACAACATAAAATAGCAAGTTGTAGCTTCTCCCAGCAGAGCAACATGAAAGTACTACTGACACTTCAGTCTGAATCTCTTCACCAACAAAGCTTCACACACTTTGCCAAATCAAGCTTCTCACCAGCACATATGTTCCTGCAGGCATAACATTGCACTTTGAACCTGTATCAACTCTGAGCTCTGTGGGTCTTCCCTTTACCTGAACCGTACAAAATACTTCATTCTTTACTCACAAATCCTCTGTATTGACCGTTTCATGAAGCACAGACACACCATCAACATAAAAAGTAGGGTCACAGCTTTCTAATTGATCAACTTGTCACTTGGAATGTACCATTTTAATAAAAGAGTATGTCCCTTTTGATTTACAAAACCTTTTGAAATTATTCCACTTATTGTATTTGTGACATTGCTGACCAAAACTAAACATTTTTTTCCTTTTAGGCTCATGATTTCCACCACAATTACAACAGTTGACTATGAAACTGGTTATAGGCACATGCTTTGAGTTTGCTGACTCACTCTTATGCTTCACTGAGACTGTGGCATTTCCAGAGTGTATCTTGGGGCATGCTAAAAAGCTACTGGGTTTCCCAGGGACTGTTGCAGTGTTTACAGTTGCTGCCACGTGCCTGGGCCTGTTTCTTTTAACTGTGTGCTGCATACTATCAACATTGGCCTTAGAAGTTACTGGAAGTCTGTATCTCTCATTTGTAAACATATTTGTGTGCTTTTCTGTGAGCTCATATTATCTGACAAATCTCAGCGGCCTTATTCAAAGTTAATTCACTGTCATAAAGCAAAACCTTTCTCACAGCATCATCTTTAATGCCACACACAATTCTGTCTTTTATCAACTCATCTCTTAAATCACCAAATCTGCAGGTTTTAGCTTTGTTTCTCAAATCAGTTATATATGCTGCAAACGTTTCACCCGGCTTTTGATCCCTTTTGTATAATAAGTGCCTTTCTATTGTAATATTCGTTTGGGGGTTACACATTTCTCTAAATTTACGTTTTAAGCACTCTGGGTCTTCCCTTGACTCAGCCAGTACAACTACAGTATATGATGGTTTTCCTCCTCTCCTGCAAATACAGCAGGTGCATACACAAATGAACACTCTCTTTCTATGGCTTCTGACCCAGCTAAATTAAGCAGAATAAATGCATTTGTATGGTCATCTTTATCAGGAAATGCAGCCTGTATGAAAATATTGTACTCTTGCTCAAACACTCTCCAGTTCTCTGCTGTATTATTGTCAAACACAAGTGGACCTGGGTTTTGAAATCCGTCTGCCATGCCAACAAATTGTGCCCAAACACACTGTAATAATATGACCCTTGTAATTAAATATGAGCAAGCTGCTATACGTGCCTGTAATAACATTCAAATGCACAAGAAACTCTTAGAAATACTGTACTTTGTGAAATATTTGAAATGGCTGTATTTTGCGAAATAACTGTACTGTAATACTACATAAACATGCAAACACTTCATACACTTCAGACAACTCTAATAGCTTTGATTAATGCTTAATAGTGCTTAGCGAAAAAATTTGGTTGTTTCCCTTATTTTATGCATGTTATGCGATTCGGAATTTATTTAAAATATTTTCTGTAGTTATTTCAAATATTTCTGTTAATATGTCACAGTTTTGGATATTTCTGTTACTTAGAAATTCGTTTAGGGCATTCTGAATGCCTTGTTTCATATTTTGCAAATAAGAAATCATTTGAACAAGTTGAATTATATGTGCAGTAGGGATGATTTACTCCTCTATATTCCTCCAATCTTAGCTGAGTGCCTCCCAGTCTCACATCAGGAGAATCTGAATCTCATTCTGGCACCATATCACTCATCCCTCTCTAGTATAGATGACAAACAGGTGAGGTAGTTCATTTATATGCTTTATTGCTTGGAAACACATCAGGATAGACAGCAGCATTACAAAATATAAACAAACTGATTAACCAACAGACTACACAGACATACATGCTTACATCTAAACAGCTTACTACAAAATGGGAGTCAGGCTCGCACATGCGCAGTATTTAAACACGTGTGCAAACCCCTAGAAAGCTTCTTAAAGGCATACATACATATTGATCTACAGATGGATAATGGAATATTTACCCCAGAACTGCCCCCTGTACTAGTAATAAGTAGAGATACAGCTCTTAAATACTGTATCCCATGCATAGGTCCCCTCAAATTATCTGTTGTATAATCCCACTTATTCTCACTAGGGGTAGCATATAATTACCAACCATGGAATATGTAAGGTCAGTCTAACACCAAATGAGACAAGTTAATTCAAGCACCAAAAGGGAAAAGGGCTAGGCTTAAAATGGCCTACAAGGGCTGCTAGTCTAATACTTTGCTATGAACATTTAGGCCTTTAAGCTCAGTTACTATTCCAGCATAGGGATAGTATCTAAGGCCCAGGCCAAATCCAGGGATGTTGAATGAACTGCATGACTGCTCTCTACAGCTCTGTGACTTTCTTGAAGAAGTTTACTGAATAAAGTAGACATGATCTCCATTTGACAAAGCCATATTATTGCAGTTCTACAGCAATGACTTTTTATATTAGAAATTATGAAATGGGATATATAATATATTCAGAGGCTTTGCAGGTTAGCTTTGCTAGGGTGATGGAGTCATAGTTTCTGTAATCTGATGTGGTACTCCCCAGGTATTACAGACAATAGAAGAGTAGATGAAATCACTCATCAGAGAACTATTTTTATTCATGGGTGATTCAGTAATCTCATTTAAAACTTTTTCATAGTCCTCCAAGGACATTATGGAGTGAAATGGTAGCCATTTTCTATACCTCAGGAACATACCCTGTGGCTATATTTGAGTTAGTTTTAGGAGAGGTTCAGAGATGGTGTATTTCATCTATTGATTGAGCAACCAGGTATATTTTGGGGTCTGGCAGAGGTATTATTTTAGCTTTTGAAAGTTTAGTTAGGGCATGTTGGGTAATATTCTTGTAGGGAGGAAGGAACTCAGGAATCTGTGAAATTTCAATAACTGTTTCTGGGTTGAAGATAGTATTACATTTTTCTATATGTGTTTATCAATTTATTTGTGTATCATTGTTTGCTTGCCATGGTAATACACTGATCACACCTGACTAATTTCAGGCACAGGCCAGAAGAATACATGGTTAACAATGATGTACTAATAAAAGGAGAGAACAGAACAATAGCATGACAATTTCTATGAAATAACTAATCATTTTGTGCATTATTTAGAATAAGACCCTAAGAGCATGTGTATATGAAGGAATTAAGGAAGAGTTGAAAGTAGTGGTTAAGTTTTATGGCCCATATCAAAGCAGTAATGCTGAGCTTACTTGAGGAGGTGTTTTTTTAGTTGATGTCTGAATCTGGGGTATAAGAACAGCTTTTCTAGATTGAAAGAGATTCCCAGAGTTTACTAATGATATTTTAGGGCTAGAATGTATAAGACCATTACAAAATAACTCAGAACATTGCTGTATGTTATTTCTTAATTGACTGACGTAGGTAATTATCCTTGGCTTTGGATGTTAATTTTAATTTGTATTCAACTTTGGACTTCTTGTGGTAACCTTCAAATTTTTGCTGATATTTTTAAATAGTAGTGGGGAGATTTTGATTTATTGTATACACTAACTTTTTCTTTATGTTATCATAGAGTTTGTTAATGCTGGCATCTCTGCAGTGGATTATTTTGCATTACTCAGAATATATGGTTATTATTGAGGCCACTTGATTCATTCTGTTTGTTAGCTGGAAATCTTGCAGCTGAATTTAGAGAGTTTTAATAAGTTTGTCTTTTTAAGGTCCTTGAATCAAAGGTGTTTATTGTGTTTGGTTTAGATGCCATAAATGAGATTACTGATTTGTGTTCAGATTTGACTATTTGTACAACAGAGTAAGCATTTATTAAGTTTAGGAATTTTTTGCCATATTTGTAAGACAGGTATTACAGATAATAGAAGAGTAGATGAAATCACTCATCAAAGAACTATTTTTATTCATGGGTGGTTCAGTAATCTCATTTAAAACTTTTTCATAGTCCTCCAAGGACATTGAGGGTAACTTATAACAGGCTATGAATTAACAAGTTGTCTTGTTTATGGAAATTTAAGTTCAGTAACTTTTTTTGACATACATTTTATTCAAGAAAAGTTTACATTTTATAGCAATGACTTGAACAAGATAAAGAACAGAAAATATAAACAAAAATTGTATTTATTTATCTGACATTTGTTTACCAGGATTGTCTATTTGGGTATGTACCCATTTTCAGCAGAAGCCCAGGGAGAAAAGCTCCAGGTGTAGATCACATTTCACATTATATATTCAAGTGGAATGTTTTCATGCATTAGGGGTTGAAAGTATATGTCACCTTTAAGTAGAGTGTTATCCTGGTGTTGAGCAGTAGCAGAGCCATTTCTTTTTTAGATGGCCTTTTAGTTAGAGTTTTGAAGGATTGGTAAGAGGTAGTTGTTCTAATGGAAGAAGGGAGGAATTCCAGACTTTGGTGACAAAGAAGAATTAAAGGGAGTGTCCTGCTGATTTGTTTGGCCTGTAGATAGTAAACTGCTTTTGGTCATTCGATCATAGAGGGTGACTGGATGCGTATTTTTGTAGGGTTGCATTTAGAGCAGTACATATGTCAGGATAGCTAGTGATCATATATGCAGTGAATAATTGAGTATATTTTAGGTAGTTTGGTAGTTCTAGCCAGTTAAGGGTTTTTAGTGCAGTACAATGATGGATAACAGTATTGAGCACTGGTAGCAAATTTAGCATTTTTTATTATAACATTGTTCCAGATTTTGAATATTTGATTTTTGGAGATTTGTGTGAATGGCAGTCCCATAGTTGAGAGGAAGAAGGAAGTAAGTTTTTGCTAGTGTGATTACAGAGGTGGGGATGAGGAAGTTTCTAGCTTTGTAGAGTAGACCACATTTTTGATGTATTGTTTTATGACATTTTGCATATTGTAATCAAATTTAAGAGTGTCATCTATTATCATGCCTATCAGCTTAGCTTGAGGGGTTAGTTAAATATTGATGCTATTGAGGAAACATATTTTGTAGTTTTTTTTTCATGGGACTTTGATGTGGGGAAAATAATAGTAGTTTAGTTTTGTTGGAATTAAGTATAAGTTGATAGTTTTCTAACCATTTTTCTATGGCAGTGAAGGATTCTTGAGAGGTTTGCTGTAGGTGGGTTGGATTGTTTGATGAGCATATAGGTGTTAATCATCAGCAAATTGTGTAATGGAGGCATGTTGTGTGCATGTATGGACCAAGGACTGAGCCTGGTTGGTAGGACACCTATATTTACAGGGAGAAAGAGGGATAGAGTGTTCTGCCATTATATTAATTGAGATAACTCTGAGACCAGTTTAAGGTGTTTGCTGTAAGGCCTAATGATGACATTTCTGAATTTGTCACTATCCTGGCTTTATTGACTGTTTCCATGAATGAGAGCAGAGCTGTATTAGTATTATGGGGTGGTCAAAAACCATGTTGGGTTGAGGTTAAAAGTTATTTCTGTGTAAGATATTGTAAAAGGTGCTCATAGAGATATTTTTCAGTAATTTTGAAAATGCAGATTGTATTGTTATTGGTCTGAAGTGATATTAGTTGAATTATCTCCTTTGTGAGGGGAATCATGTGTGAATTTTCCAGAGCTGGGGGATATATGATTCTTGTATAGATCTGTCTATGAGGATGGAAATGGGGTAGACTATGCTGCTATTTTATGAAACTGACTAGGTAAATTATCTGCAGAGGTAAGGCAGTTTTTTATGGACATACATACACTAAAAAAAAACAATAATTCTATACACTATCTACAACAACATTAGTCCCTTTGAGATTAACTAAATAATATTTTAAAGAAAAACTAACTCTCTTGATTTTAATAAAAAGTAATGAACATGGAGAATTGCTAACAGTTTGTTTGTGTCTTTCGGCTTTTCCCGGTTAGGGGTCACCACAATGGAACTCTGGTCCGCTAATGATTGGCAGTTGATTTTTACGTACTGGCTTGCCAGGCCTGATGCACAACTTTCAAAGAAGGTACGCCCATTCATGCATGTCTCCACGCAGAAGACGCTCTAGCTGAGAATCGAACCAGACAGCGTCTTACTGTGAGGCGACAACGCTACTGCAGCACCACCACCGCAGACAGTATAAATCATAATAAAAAGTTTGTTACTAATTCCCAAGCTTTAACTGTGATGTTTGGCATAAGATTAAATCTTAATGGTGTACTACTTAATACATACATACTTTAACAAATTCAGAAAAGTTTATCATGGTAAGAGAATTCCATTACTTGTAATTTATTTATTATTTCATTTATTTTATTTGCCATTTGTTAACTGGGTTAGTCTGACTGGGTAGAGACCCTTTTTCAGTGGACACCCGAGGAAAAGAGATCCACAAAACAGTTGCATAAAATTTGAATATATGCAGGAAAACAAAATTATGGCAATAACAAAGTATACAAAGAAAAGAATTCTTAAAGCATAAATCTAAAAACTGTAAAATTTTATACATACTTTTTTTGTTTGTGTTAGGATTAATATGAGTGAAGATAAGTCAGAAGAGAAACAAAATGTCAACAGTATGAGATAGGAAGATAGCTAAAGAGAAAGGCTGAAGTGTGGGGGAGAGGCAGAGAAATAGTCTAAGTTAGGAGGAGTATACAAAATCATAGTAGGTAGGATTTAAATGAAAGACTGTAGTAGATAGGAATTAAGTGAATGACTGTTGAGAGGGAGATTGACAGGTAGAGATAATAATGGGTAGGAAGGGAAATATAAAGGTAGAATTGGAAGACAGGAATATAGGATTGTGTTGGGTCATTGCAAAGGCATAGCCATTCCTTCTTGTAGGCAGCTTTTAGTGCAGTTTTAAAGGAGCTGGAGTTAGTGATAGATCTGATGTGAGGTGAAAGTTTGTTCCAGGTTTTTGCAGTGGAGTAGCTATAGAGTAGTTTGCCAACATTTTTGCTGGGCATATAAACTTGTAGTAGGTTTTGTTACGAAGAGCATGGTTGGGAGTGTACAGCTGGATGAGTGTGGAGAGAAAGGGGCCAAAAGAAGGATCGTGTAAGACAGAATGACCTATGAGGAGCTAAGATAATAGAATCTGGTGGTGAAATTCCAACCACTGCAGGTTTTTTAAGGCTACACAGTGATAGGTGTGGTAGGGTAGGTTTGATGCAAATCTTGCAATTTTGTTATAAGTAATTTCCAATTTAGACAGAAGATTAGATTGGACGTTTGTGAGTATAGGAGCTCCATATAGTAATGTGGGGAGAAGGAAGTCTTGGCCAAGAGAAAGTCTGGAGGAATGGGTGAGGAATTTTTTTATGTCTGTAAAGGAGTCCAAGTTTTTGGTGAGTCTTTTTAATGCATTATTAATGTGAAGAACAAACTTAAGGTGGTCATCGATAGTAATGCCAATGAGTTTTGTATGAGGCTCAGTAGAGATGGGTATGTTATTTAAGGATGAGACAGAAAATGTAGTTTTATGGTGTTGGAGAGTAGAAGGGAGAAATAGGAGAAGTTTTGTTTTCTTAAGGTTTAGTACCAGTTGCTTAGTATTGAGCCACCTTTCGAAAGAGTGGAGGGAGTCTTGAGTGAGGGTATGGAGGTGAGTAATGTCACTGGAGTAGGAGATAATAGTGGAATCATCAGTATATTCAATAATAGTAGATAGTGGGCAAGAAGAGTGAAGGTCATTAATAAAGATATTGAAAAGTAGGGGTCCAAGGATGGAGCCTTGGAGGACCCCGGTTTGAACTAGTAAAAAGGGAGCTAAGCTTGATTGCCATTTGACTGCCTGAAAATTATTTGACAGGTAGCTGGAGAACCAAGATAGAGTAGCATTAGAAAGGTTTAGTGAAGCTAGTTTGGATAGTAGTATTCTGTGGGAAATGGTGTTGAAGGCTTTGGAAAGATCGAGAAACAAGGAGGAGACTAATTCATTATTATCATGGGATTTTGTAATGGTGTTTATGAAAGCTATAAGAGTGGTAGCAGTACT